>NC_053024.1:356068422-356281322 GCF_003073215.2 Triticum urartu
ATTTAGCTCATGCCTTAACTCGCGAAATCTTGCTTCATCCAAGGGCTTCGTGAAGATGTCTGCAAGGTTATCAAGAGTGTTAACATAGTTGAGCTTGATCTCTCCTCGCCTAATATGATCCCGGATGAAGTGATACCGGATCTCAATATGCTTCGTCTTGAAGTGTTGCACCGGGTTGAGAGAAATCTTGATTGCACTTTCATTGTCACACCAAAGAGGCACTTTGTCACAAATGACACCATAATCCTTTAAAGTTGCCTCATCTATAAGAGTTGTGCACAACAACTACCGGCCGCCACATATTCCTCTTAGGTGGACGAGAGAGACACACAACTTTGCTTCTTGGAAGACCAACTCACCAAAGAGCAACCGAGAAATTTGCACCCTCCGGAAGTGGACTTCCTATCCACTTTGTCTCCTACCCAATCCGAGTCCGAATAACCTACAAGCTTGAAGCTTGCTCCTCTTGGGTACCATAGGCCAAAGTTTGGGGTATGAGCCAAATATCGAAAGATTCGCTTGACCGCCATGAAGTGACTTTCCTTAGGTGTGGCTTGAAACCATGCACAAATTCCCACACTCAACATGATATCTGGTCTAGATGCACAAAGGTAAAGCAAAGAGCCAATCATGGAGTGATATACCTTTTGATCCACCGCTTTACCATTGGGATCTATGTCAAGTTGGCATTTGACGGGCATAGGAGTGGACACCGGCTTGACATCACTTAGCTTGAATCTCTTGAGCATGTCTTGAGTGTATTTGGCTTGGTTGATGAAGGTTCCTTCTCTTCTTTGCTTCACTTCGAACCTGAGAAAGAACTTCAATTCTCCCATGGAAGACATCTCGAACTTTGACGTCATGAGAGCGGCAAATTCCTCATTGAAAGCTTTGTTAGGGGAACCAAAGATAATATCATCAACATATAATTGGCACACAAACAACTCCCCTTTGACCTTCTTAGTAAAAAGAGTGGGGTCGATTAGCCCAACTTCAAAACCACGGTCTTGTAAAAACTCGGTAAGGTGGTCATACCACGCACGTGGGGCTTGTTTAAGGCCATAGAGTGCCTTATCGAGTTGATACACATGATCGGGAAGTAGGGATCCTCGAACCCTGGGGGTTTCTTGACATAAACCAACTCATTAATGGGACCATTGAGAAAAGCACTCTTCACATCCATTTGTTGTAACTTAAAGTTATGATGAGAAGCATGTGCAATCAACATGCGAATGGATTCAAGACGAGCAACGGGGGCAAAGGTTTCACTGTAGTCGATACCCTCGACTTGGGAGTAGCCTTGTGCTACCAATCGAGCCTTGTTGCAAATGATAATCCCATGAGCATCTTGCTTGTTCTTGAATATCCACTTGGTTCCAATGACATTGTGATTCCCCGTTGGCCTTGGCACCAATGTCCACACCTTGTTGCGCTCGAAGTTGTTGAGTTCTTCATGCATGGCATTGAGCCAATCCGGATCTTCGAGCGCCTCATAGACCTTTTGGGGTTCAACACAAGAGACAAATTCATGATGTTCACAATAGTTTGCTAATTTTCTACGAGTGCTTACCCCCTTTATTAAGCTTCCAAGCACATTTTTCATGAGATGATCCTTGGTGGAGAGCTTGGAAGCAATCTTGGTGGCATGACGCTCCAATTCCTCCTCGGGAATGAGACGAGGAGTGGTCACTTGATCATCTTGAGCGCCGTCTTGAGCTTGTTCTTGATCTCGAAGAAGATCTTGATATTGAACTTGCTCGGAGGAGATAACTTGACTTTGGGCATCACTTGATGTTACAACACCATCTTGAGATTGACCTTGCCCTTGGTCTTGTTCTTGAGGTTGAGGGCCTTCACTTTGTTCTTTGGAAGAGTGTGGGCCTTGGGTTGGTGGCTCCACAAGAGTGGAGCATTGTCCTTCTCCTTCGGCCACAAGGGGTTCCTCAATGGGTAGGATAAAACCAACACCCATTCTTCTTATGGCTTGGGCAGGAATTTCATCACCTACATCACAAGTGCCACTTTGCTCCACTTGGGAGCCGTTATTCTCATCAAACTCCATGTTACATGTCTCCTCAATAAATCCCATGGAATTATTGAGGACACGGTAAGCATGGGAGTTTGTAGCATAACCAACAAATATGCCCTCATGAGCTCTAGCCTCAAATTAAGACAAACGAACACCTTTCTTGAGAATGAAACACTTACACCCGAACAGCCGGAAGTACTTGAGGTTGGGAATGTTCCCAGTGAGTATCTCATATGGAGTCTTGTTCAAGCCTTTGCGGAGGTAGAGCCGATTTGATACATGACACACGGTGTTGATGGCTTTGGCCCAAAACTTGTATCGAGACTTGAACTCTGCCATCATGGTCCTTGCCGCATCCATCAACGTCCGGTTCTTCCTCTCCTCTACACCATTTTGTTGAGGGGTGTATGGTGTGGAATATTGATGCTTGATGACCCACAAGTATAGGGGATCTATCGTAGTCCTTTCGATAAGTAAGAGTGTCGAATCCAACGAGGAGCAGAAGGAAATGATAAGCGGTTTTCAGCAAGGTGTTCTCTGCAAGCACTGAAATAATAGGTAACAGATAGTTTTGTGATAGGATAATTTGTAACGAGTAACAAGTGACAAAAGTAAATAAATTGCAGCAAGGTGGCCCAATCCTTTTTGTATCAAAGGACAAGCCTGGACAAACTCTTATATAGAGAAAAGCGCTCCCGAGGACACATGGGAATTATCGTCAAGCTAGGTTTCATCACGATCATATGATTCGCGTTCGGTACTTTGATAATTTGGTATGTGGGTGGACCGGTGCTTGGGTGCTGTCCTTACTTGGACAAGCATCCCACTTATGATTAACCTCTATTGCAAGAATCTGCAACAACAACAAAAGTATTAAGGTAAACCTAACCATAGCATGAAACATGTGGATCCAAATCAGCCCCTTACGAAGCAACGCATAAACTAGGGTTTAAGCTTCTATCACTCTAGCAACCCATCATCTACTTATTACTTCCCAATGCCTTCCTCTAGGCCCAAATAATGGTGAAGTGTTATGTAGTCGACGTTCACATAACACCACTAGAGGGGAGACAACATACATCTCATCAAAATATCGAACGAATACCAAATTCACATGACTACTAATAGCAAGACTTCTCCCATGTCCTCAGGAACAAACGTAACTACTCACAAAGCATATTCATGTTCATAATCAGAGGGGTATTAATATGCATATAGGATCTAAACATATGATCTTCCACCAAGTAAACCAACTAGCATCAACTACAAGGAGTAATTAACACTACTAGCAACCCACAGGTACCAATCCCAGGCTTAGAGACAAGAATTGGATACAAGAGATGAACTAGGGTTTTGAGAGGAGATGGTGCTGGTGAATATGTTGATGGAGATTTCCCTCTCCCAATGAGAGGAGCGTTGGTGATGACGATGGCGATGATTTCCCCCTCCCGGAGGGAAGTTTCCCCGGCAGAACAGCTCCGCCGGAGCCCTAGATTGGTTCCGCCTCGTGGCGGCGGAGTCTCGTCCGGAAAGATGGCTTATGATTTTTTCCTCATTGAAAGACTCCATATAATAGAAGATGGCCATCGGAGGGCCACCAGGGGGCCCACGAGGTAGGGGGCGCGCCAAGGGGGGTAGGGCGCGCCCCCACCCTCGTGGGCAGGGTGTGGCCCCCCTGGTGAACTTCTTGAGCTCAGAATTTTTTATATATTCTGAAAATGACTTCGTGAAGTTTCCGTACTTTTGGAGCTGTGCAGAATAGGTCTCTAATATTTGCTCCTTTTCCAGCCCAGAATCCCAGTTGTCGGCATTCTCCCTCTTTATGTAAACCTTGTAAAATAAGAGAGAGTATGCATAAGTATTGTGACATAATGTGTAATAACAACCCATAATGCAATAAATATCGATATAAAAGCATGATGCAAAATGGACGTATCAACTCCCCGACCTTAGACCTCGCTTGTCCTCAAGCGAAAGCCGAAATCGAAAAATATGTCCACATGTTTAGAGATAGAGGTGTCAATAAAAATAAAATACGGACATGAGGGTATCATGATCATTCTTAGAACAACAACTTATATAATTATTGTCATATGATCTCTTATGCTAAAGTAACAATTCAATCACAATTTCAAGTATGAATCATAAATTTTATTGAAAACTAACAAACTATAATTTCAGTCATTGGAGCAATTGCAATTTATCATAACATAGGAAAGAGTCAATATAAGAGCTTTTCAGCAAGTCCACATACTCAACTATCATATAGTCTTTCACAATTGCTAACACTCACGCAATACTTATGGGTATGGAGTTTTAATCGGACACAGAGAAAGATAGGGGCTTATAGTTTTGTCTCCCAATGTTTTACCTCAAGGGTAATGTCAACAATAATAGTTCATGAAAACTCACATCCAATTAGCCATATATACCAGGATCTTTCCAACATGTTGTGCTTGCCAAAAGATAAAATGTAAAAAGGAAGGGTGAAGATCACCATGACTCTTATGCAAGGTAGGAGATAAAAGTAAAAGATAGGCCCTTTGCAGAGGGAAGTAGAGGTTGTCATGCGTTTTTATGGTTGGATGCACAAAATCTTAATGCGAAAGAATGTCACTTTATATTGCCACTTGTGATGTGGACGTCCACACGTCTCCAACGTATCTACTTTTCCAAACACTTTTGCCCTTGTTTTGGACTCTAACTTGCATGATTTGAATGGAACTAACCCGGACTGACGCTGTTTTCAGCAGAATTGCCATGGTGTTATTTATGTGCAGGAGCAAACGTTCTCGGAATGACCTGAAACTTCACGGAGCAACTTTTCAGAAAATATGAAAAATACCTGCAAAAGATGAAGGCCAGGGGGCCCACCACCTCTCCACGAGGGTGGGGGCGCGCCCCCTACCTCATGGGCCCCCTGTTGCCTCTCCGACTTCAACTCCATATATTGAGTTTCTGGGAGAACAAAAATCAGAGAGAAGAAATCATCGCGTTTTATGATACGGAGCCGCCGCCAAGCCCTAAAACCTCTCGGGAGGGCTGATCTGGAGTCCGTTCGGGGCTCCGGAGAGGGGAATCTGTCGCCATCGTCATCATCAACCATCCTCCATCACCAATTTCATGATGCTCACTGCCGTGCGTGAGTAATTCCATCGTAGGCTTGCTAGACGGTGATGGGTTGGATGGGATCTATCATGTAATCGAGTTAGTTTTGTTAGGGTTTGATCCCTAGTGTCCACTATGTTCCGAGATTGATGTTGCTATGACTTTGCTATGCTTAATGCTTGTCACTAGGGCCCGAGTGCCATGATTTCAGATCTGAACCTAATATGTTTTCATCAATATATGAGTGTTCTAGATCCTATCTTGCAAGTCTATAGTCACCTATTATGTGTTATGATCCGTTAACCCCGAAGTGACAATAATCGGGACACTTACCGGTGATGACCGTAGTTTGAGGAGTTCATGTATTCACTATGTGTTAATGCTTTGTTCTGTTACTTTATTAAGAGGAGGCCTTAATATCCCTTAGTTTTTGTAAGGACCCCGCTGCCACGGGAGGGGAGGACAAAAGATGTCATGCAAGTTCTTTTCCATAAGCACGTATCACTATATTTGGAATTCATGCCTACATTATATTGACGAACTGGAGCTAGTTCTGTGTCACCCTAGGTTATGACTGTTACATGATGAACCGCATCCGGCATAATTATCCATCACCAATCCATTGCCTACGAGCTTTCCACATATTGTTCTTCGCTTATTTACTTTCCCGTTGCTATTGCTATCATCACTACAAAATACCAAAAATAGTACTTTTACTACTGCTACCTTTTGCTACCGTTACCACTACTATCATATTACTTTGCTACTAAATACTTTGCTGCAGATATTAAGTTTCCAACTGTGGTTGAATTGACAACTCAACTGCTAATACTTGAGAGTATTCTTTGGCTCCCCTTGTGTCGAATCAATAAATTTGGGTTCAATACTTTACCCTCGAAAACTGTTGCGATCCCCTATACTTGTGGGTTATCAAGACTATTTTCTGGTACCGTTGCCGGGGAGCATAGCTCTATTCTTTGAGTCACTTGGGATTTATATCTGCTTATCATTATGAAGAACTTGAGAGATCCAAAAACCAAGATCTATCCCTCAACTACGAGGGGACGTAAGGAACTGCCATCTAGCTCTGCACTTGATTCACTGTCTGTTTTGAGTAAGCTTGCGACACCTACACCTGCTTTTGCTATTCGTTCTGATATGTTGCATGTTATTGATAATGCCACTTCTGCTATGCATGATACTTATGATGATACCTCTTTGCCTGATACTACTATGCCACTTAGTGATTTTCTTGATGAAAAACCTGCTAGGGCTAGAGAAATTGAAAGTATTGAATATGATGATACTGATGAAAGTGATGATGAAGAATCACTTGTTATTCCTAAGGGTTATGTTTTTGATCAAGAAGCTTCTTTAGCTATTTTAGCTTGCAAAAATAGAAATGAACTCAAAAGGCTATTAGCTAAATGGAGTAAGCAATCTCTAAATGCTAGAATGAAACCTGACCCTGCTTTTGCTACTTCACCTATCTTTGTTACTGATAAGGATTATGAATTCTCTGTTGATCCTGATATAGTTACTTTGGTTGAATCTGATCCTTTTCATGGTTATGAATCTGAAACTATTGTGGCACATCTTACTAAATTCAATGATATAGCTACCCTGTTTACTAAAGATGAGAGAACTCGCTACTTTTATATCCTTAAAATATTTCTGTTCTCATTAATGGGTGATGCTAAGATATGGTTTAATTCTCTTGATCCTGGTTGTGTGCGTAGTCCCCGGGATATGATTTATTACTTCTCTGCTAAATATTTCCCTGCTCATGAGAAATAAGCTGCAAATTGAAGAAGAGAGTCTGCCACAAGCTTGGGGGAGGCTTCTCCAATTACTTAATGCTTTGCCTGATCATCCTCTTAAGAAAAATGAAATACTTGATATCTTTTATAATGGAGTAACCGATGCTTCCAGAGATTACCTAGATAGTTGTGCTGGTTCTGTTTTCAGGGAAAGAACACCGGATGAAGCTGAAATTCTATTGAATAATATGTTGACAAATGAAAATAATTGGACACCTCCGGAGCCAATTCCTGAGCCAATTCCTAAACCAACTCCGAACAAGAGGGGTATTCTATTTCTCAGTCCTGAAGATATGCAAGAGGCAAAGAAATCTATGAAAGAAAAAGGTATTAAAGCTGAAGATGTTAAGAATTTACCTCCTATTGAAGAAATACATGGTCTTAATTTACCGCCTGTTGAAGAAACATATAATCTTAATCCATTACCTATTGAAGAAACTCATGGTCTTGATAACCCGACACAGGTAGTAAAGGTAAATTCTCTCTATAGATATGATAAAGCTGAAATCCCATTTACTAAATTTTCTAGCCCATGCTTAGATGAGTTTGATAAATTTATGGCTAAGCAAGAAGACTTTAATGCTTATTTTGGTAGACAATTGAAATACAATTCAAATATGCTTGAACACTTGGGTGATTATATGGATAATGCTAAAGGTGAACTTAAACTTATTAGTAAACATGCTTCTATGGTTACCACTCAAGTAGAACAAGTACTTAAATCTCAAAATGATTTGCTCAATGAATTGAATAGTAAGAATAATGATAATGCTGTTAGAGTGGCTACTAGAACAGGTAAAATGACTCAGGAACCTTTGTATCCTGAAGGCTATCCTAAGAGAATTGAGCAAGATTCTCAGAGAAATAATATAGATGTACCTAGTTCTTCTAAAAAGAAGAAAAAGAAAAATGATAGGACTTTGCATGCTTCTAGTGAACCTATTACTGAAATACCTGAGAATCCAAATGATATTTCTATTTCTGATGCTGAAACACAATCCGGTAATGAACCTGAAACTAGTGATAATGTTAATGATAATGTTCATAATGATACTCAACCTAGTAATGATAATGATATAGAAATTGAACCTGCTGTTGATCTTGATAACCCACAATCAAGGAATCAACGTTATGATAAAAAATACTTTGTTGCTAGGAAACATGGTAAAGAAAGAGAGCCTTGGGTTCAGAAACCCATGCCTTTTCCTCCCAAACCATCCAAGAAAAAGGATGATGAGGATTTTGAGCGCTTTGCTGAAATGATTAGACCTATCTTTTTGCGTATGCGATTGACTGATATGCTCAAAACCAATCCTTATGCTAAGTACATGAAAGATATTATTACAAATAAAATAAAGATACCGGAAGCTGAAATTTCCACCATGCTTGCTAATTACACTTTTAAGGGTGGAATACCAAAGAAACTTGGAGATCTCGGTGTACCAACTATACCATGCTCCATTAAAAGAAACCATGTTAAAACTGCTTTATGTGATCTTGGAGCCGATGTTAGTGTTATGCCTCTCTCTTTATATCGTAGACTTGATTTGAATAAGTTGACACCTACTGAAATATCTTTGCAAATGGATGATAAATCAACTGCTATACTTGTCGGTATTTGTGAGGATGTGCCTGTTGTAGTTGCAAACGTTACTATTTTAACGGACTTTGTTATTCTTGATATTCCCGAGGACGATAGTATGTCTATTATTCTTGGAAGACCCTTTTTGAATACTACAGGGGCTGTTATTGATTGCACTAAGGGCAATGCCACTTTTCATGTTAATGAGCATACGGTACACTTTCCGAGGAAACAACCTCAAGTTCATAGTATCAACTCTATTGGAAAAATTCCATCGATTATATTTGGAGGTTTTGAATTTCCTCTTCCTACTGTCAAGAAGAAATATGATACTCTTATTATTGGGGATGTGCATATCCCCGTTGAGGTAACATAGTGTTATTCGAAATTTCTCCGGTTCCATGTTATTCGGAATGAGTTCGTTAACAAGACTTGATCAACCACCTGCCCACGAGGGTGGAGGGCGCGCTCTACCCCCCTAGGCGCGCCCCTGCCTCGTGGGCCCACGGTGGCCCTCCTCCACTTATCCTTTCACCCATACACTTCTTCTTCCTCCCACAAACACGAATAACCAGCTCAAACCCGAGTCTAAGCTCGTTTTGCTGCCATTTTCGATCTCCTTGCTCAAAGCACCTCTCACAAAACTGCTTGAGGAGATTGTTCCTTGGTATGTGACTCCTCCATTGGTCCAATTAGTTTTTGTACTAGTGCTTTATTCATTGCAAATTTTTGCTGCTTAGGTGACCCTGTTCTTGAGCTTGCATGTCAAATTTATATGGTCAAAAGTAGTTTTGATGCATGATATAGGCTCTAGGAACTTGTAGGAGTAGTTGCTATCAATATTATTGAGTTTGATTTACTTTTTTTTTGAAGTTACTAAAATTTTTCAGATTTTTCAGAGGAAGAAATATGCTTAGGAAAATGTTCCAAGGTGGTTCTTCAAGGAAGCAAGGACCTAGGCTTGCAATGCGTGATGCTCATGACGAGCCACCAAGAGACGCTCCAGTGCGTCCTTGTGATGGCCTTCTGAGAATTTTATGGATCGAGCAAGAATTAAGGAGGAATTCAATGCATATTTGCATAACGCCGATCTTGTGAGCTTCGAAGAAGAGAAGTGCAGTCAGTATCATAACCTCACCAGTACCTTTGTGAGGAGGTTTGAATTTTCAACTTCACGTAATTCTCCAACTGTCCTGTTTGATCTTTATGATAATTCTTACACTATGGACTTAGAGGATTTTACCACTGCTTGCAAACTTCCACAATGGGGTAGTATAAGGGATCCTCGCAAATCTGAATTTAGAGATTTTCTTGCTAGCATAACCGTGGGAGAATCTAGAGATATTACACAATCTACCATAGGGAGCATTCACTTTCCAGCTATACATTATTTTGCTCTCTTCATAGGTAGATGCATCAATGGTAAAGATGAAGCATGTCACATGTGTGTCCCTGACCTCAGTATTCTTCGGAGTGCTGTGTTAGGAGAAAAATCTTATAATTTGGGAGCCATTGTTGCACGTAGGTTGCATCTTAATAGATTTAATGGAGATTTCTTTGGTGGAATTTATGCAACCCGCATAGCTAATTTTCTTGGTGTAGCCATACGCGAAGATGATATTGAATTACCTCCTGCTTATCTAGATTTTAATGCTATGATTCACCACCAGTTTATCGAGAGGAACAAATCGCCTCTCCAGTATCGACTAATCTTTGACAGACGCCATGCTATCCGTATTACTCTCCCTGCTCCCACCTTCTTTGATTATCAGGCAAGAGGAAGATATACTATTACCAGAGAGGAGGCAGATGAGTACGAGAGGAGAGCGAAGGCCGCTCGCCGCCACACCGCAGCTCAGCAGGCGATAGCCGCTGCATCGTAGTACGACCCCAACTACTATTATGGATATCCGCCAGGCCAGCCGTGGCCATAGACCAACTTAGGCCAAAAGCCTAAGCTTGGGGGAGTACGTATTTCCCACCGACATTACATTTATGTCTACACACTCATTGCTAGATGTTGGTGCTCATACTTTTTCATTGTATCATCCATGCTAGTTTAATTCCCTTTTTATTTTTTCTTCTTGTGTGTTTAATAAACCTTAAGAAAAACCAAAAAAATTAGTTGTAGCTTTTAATCAGTTTAATTTCCATGCTTGTAGTAGTAATTAAAAAGAAAACCCAAAAATATTTCCTGTTCTTCTTTTGCTTGTTGGGAGCTTTCCCGTGTAAATAGTTTTATTTCTTTTCTTTACTTTTGTCAGGACCCCGATTCCAAGTCACATCGATCTAGCCGGTAACACCTCATATCACTTTGTGGCCTCACGCACGGTATCCCACGGGAGTCGCCTTACCATGGCCCGGGACCGTTTGCGCCTTTTGGCTCACGTATATGATAGTGTCGCTAGCATCCATATGGCAGAGAACCCGGGCCGACATGGCTAGTCGTGAACCCAAAGCGGCACAGACCTATGGAGACAGGCATCCATGAATCACATCGAGCATGTCGGTCATCAGCGAGTGATTTCGGGCTGTAGCACTGGGCTAAGAGGACTCCGAGGAACCCGGGCTGTAGCAGGCTAGGAAGGACTCCGGATGTCACCGCGTGACATTTCCCCGAAGGGACAGACATAGGAACGACGTGAAACACATGCCGGCCAGTCAAGTGTCCTGAGCAGTAGTGCTGGGCTAGCAGGACTCCGGCGAACCGGGCTGTAGCGGACTACTATGGCTCAAGGAACACGAGACTACATTTCCCCATAAGAAAGGCTGCCAAGGATAAACAACTAGATTGTCGGATCCCACTCATACCAAGCATTTCAATCATACACAGAATATGCCCGATATGAGTACATACAACATGGCATCACAACAAAACTCTACAACTCAAGTACTTTATTTAAAGGCTCCAGAGAGCCATACATAACATGTTCATACAAATAGGGGTCACATGACCCGACACTCAAGTCATACAATCATACAAGCACAAGCGGAAGCAACTAGTCTGAGTACAGACACTAGAAAGAAAGAAGGCTTCTCGAAGCCTGTCTATCTACATAGGGCCCTCCATGGCCAGGATCACCACCTGGGTGGCTAGTCACTCGTCGACGTCAAGGTCTACGTAGAACCCATCGGAGGGGGCGGTGTTGTCGTCTGAAAACAGTAATTAAGCAAACATGAGTACAAAGGTACTCAGCAAGTCTTACAACAGAACCTACTATACATGCTCATTCTCAAGAAGGTGGTGGGGTTATTGCAGCAAGCCAGCTTTTACTCTTAGCTAAGCTATCCTACGGAACTCCACTAGTAAAATAGTTTTCGCACACGAGTCCACTACTCACCAGCACAATACTCCACCAGGGATCCTCTCTCGTCATCCTACGAGAGGGCCATCCTCGGTACTCACACTTATCTTGAGTCTTTTAGTAGTATCCATTAACTTGTCTATGAACTGTATAGGCAACCAAGTAGTCCTTTACCGCGGACGCGGCTATTCGAATAGATGATGTTAACCCTGCAGGGGTATACTTCTTCATACACGCTTTCACCACTTACCGCCGTTTACACGACATGTACTCGACAACCTTCAAGCGGATGCCCAGCGAGGGTGTCGGCCACGGCCTACCTAAACACTTAAGTCTCTAGTCCAGGTTTATCGCCTATCCAGGTTCCATCCGCAGGGAGTCCGGCCGAGGTTTCCACATACGGCCCCGAACGATGTGAACAGGGTCCCGAGACGCCAAACGGGCGCCCGGCATACCCGGCCACGGTGTATCTATCGCAACATAGCCCACCCCTAGGGTCAGCGCTACGCACGGCCGCCAACACATAACCTACAAACACCAGAAACTATTTGCAACTCCTGGACAGAGTACTAGGGTGATTAAGAAGCCGAGAGGGTCCATTGGTTTCGGGCCCAATGTATGGTAGTAACTGCATCTTAAATCACAAATACAGATCTCAGTTCTTATGGACGGTCTCAATGAAACAACCCACCATGTACTCCTACATGGCCTCTCATCGATACCTTTACCAAAACATGTTCATCACATCCCTCACATTACCGACATGAACATTTCACTCTAGCCCATCACCCAGATGAACCAGACCTGACACAACTCTAAGCATAGCAGGCATAGCAAGGTAGGAATCACATACATGGCTCAATCAAATCCTACACATGCTAGTGGGTTTCATCTAGTTATTGTGGCAATGACAGGTCATGCAGAGGATAAGGGTTCAACTACCGTAGCACACAGCAGTTTGAATCGCGTTGTCTTAATGCAGTAAAAAGAGCAGAAGCGAGAACATGGGTTTGTATCGGAATGATCAATGGGTTGCTTGCCTGTTGTAGAGGTAGTAGGGTACTGCCCTTCAGACGGATACTCGGGGTTATCCTCGGAGGCAGAACCTACCACGAAAGACACACCGAACCTACCACGAAAGTAAACAACAACAAACATTTTAGTTTATGATTATTTGAGCATTTAAAATATTTTATAGCCTTTGAATGCCCAAATGCAAATACCATAAGGATTAATTCAATGACCTTTGATTTCCTAGAAAAAATGTGCACCATTTTTGTCAAAGGTTTTAACCCAAAACAAAAAGGGTGGGCTTTTTAGAAGGGCATTTCAGGTTCATTGGTAAAGTTTTTAGTAAACCCTAGTTGTTCCAGGGGGGTGCTGGGGGTTCTGTCATCCCCATTTCAAATTTAAAAGGAATTTAAACATGATGCACACTCTAATGCTTGAACTAACTAGGGTGTGACAACTCACCCCCACTCAAAAGAATCTCGTCTTGAGATTTAGGATCCTCCGGAAAGAAGGTGGGGTACTCGAGTCGAAGACGATCCTCCCTTTCCCAAGTGGCTTTTTTCTCGGAATGGTGTGACCATTGAACCTTGAGAAACTTGATATTATGATGTCGAGTGGTACGCTCGGCTTGATCAAGGATACGAACGGGATATTCCCGATATGAGAGGTTATCTTGTAGATCAAGCGTTTCGTGCTCCACTCCACGGATAGGATCCGCGAAGCAACGCCTGAGTTGAGAAATGTGGAAGACATCGTGAAATCTGGAAAGATGCGAAGGTAGTTCCAATTGGTAGGCAACTTCTCCTCGTTTGGCAAGAATGCGAAAGGGTCCGATGTAATGAGGAGCCAATTTGCCTTTGATACCGAAACGATGGGTTCCGTTTAACAGAGTAACCCGAAGGTAAGCCTTCTCGCCGACTTCATAAGTCATGAGTTTATGTCTACGGTCATATTGGCTCTTTTGACGAGATTGGGCTGTTTTCAATTTCTCACGAGTAATGCAAACTTGCTCTTCTGCTTCCTGAATCATATCCGGGCCAAAGAGTAGTCTTTCCCCGGTTTCTGACCAGTTAAGAGGCGTTCGACATTTTCGTCCATAGAGAACTTCGAAAGGAGCCTTGCCCAAGCTAGCTTGATAACTATTGTTGTAAGCAAACTCCGCGAATGGAAGGCATTTCTCCCAACCCATTCCGAACGAGATGACAGAGGCTCAGAGCATATCTTCCAGAATTTGATTGACTCATTCTACTTGACCACTTGATTGAGGATGTAAGGCGGTGCTAAAAGAGAGACGAGTTCCCATAGCATTTTGGAAACTTTCCCAAAATCGAGAGGTGAAGAGACTCCCATGGTCTGAGTTAATTTCCAATGGAACACCATGAAGAGACACTATTCAGGAGATGTACAAGTCAGGTAGCTGGCCAGCGGTGATACTCTCACGAACAGGTAGGAAATGGGCTACCTTGTAAAGACGGTCGATCACGACGAAGATGGCATTATTCCCTCTCTTGGTCCTGGGAAACCCAGTGATGAAATCCATACTAATTTTATCCCATTTCCACTCGGGAATAGCCAAAGGTTGAAGGGTGCCAGTAGGTCGTTGATGCTCTGCTTTAACACGACGACAAACGTCGCAATTAGCAATGTATTGAGCGATTTCTCTCTTCATCCTAGTCCACCAAAACCTCTGGCGTAGGTCTTGATACATTTTAGTACTGCCGGGATGAATGGTGAGAGGGGATTCATGAGCTTCCTTAAGGATCAGCCGCCTCAGGTTTTGTGCCTTGGGAACCACTAAGCGGTTTCCAAAGTATACGACACCTTGATCATCAACGGAGAAACAATTCGCGACTCCTTTCTTAATGTTTCTCTTAATACGGGAGATTCCCTGTAACGCCCCGAGACCGATGTGCCAGGTGTCGTGCAGTTATTTGCTGCTGTTGCCTTGTCATTGCTTTCATGTCATGCATTGCATATCATGTCATCATGTGCATTTCATTTGCATACGTGTTAGTCTCATGCATCCGAGCATTTTCCCCATTGTCCGTTTTGCATTCCGGCACTTCATCCTCCTCCGGTGGTCATTTCTACCTTTCTTTTGTGTGTGGGGTTTAAACATTTCCGGATTGGACCGAGACTGGCCAAGCGGCCTTGGTTTACTACCGGTAGACCGCCTGTCAAGTTTCGTATCATTTGGACTTCGTTTGATACTCCAACGGTTAACCGAGGGACCGAAAAGGCCTCGTGTGTGTTGCAGCCCAACACCCCTCCATTTTGGCCCAAAACCCACCTAAACCTGCTCCATCATCTAGAGCGTTCGATCATGATCGCGTGGCCAAAAACCGCACCTCATTTGGACTCTCCTAGCTCCCTCTTCCTATATATATGTGTTCCTCCCGGAAATTTTCGCGGATGAACCCTAACCTTCGTCCACCTCGTGCACCGGACAAAAATCTCCGCGCCGGACATGTCCAGTCGCCGCTCTCCGGTGAATCCGCCGCCGCCACGTCAGTCCCGCGCTCCTTCTCTCTCCTCCCCGCCGCTGGGCCCGAGGGAGCCCAGATCAGGCCCGTCCCGGGCCAGATCGGGCCGCCGCCGCCCGTGCCCTTCTCCTCCCGATGCCGCTCGCTGCACCGCCCATCGCCGCCTCCGCCCTCTCGCCGTCACCGCCCCGCCGCCCAGGCCACCGTGCGCCGCCCGTCACCGCCCGGCTCCCTCCGCCTCTCCGCGCCACCGTGGATCCGCCGCCCGCCGCCACCGGACATCGCCGGCCCCGCTGGCGCCCGCCTCGCCACTGCCGCCCCCTCGCCGGAGCACTCGAGCTCGCCGGAGTTCTCTCTCCGGTGGATCTGGAAAAGGTGGACCAGATCCACCACTTCCACGAACCAAACACGTCCTCCTCGACCCGGATCTCCTCATCCAGCTTCGCCTCGTCCCACGTTGACTTTTCAGAGGGTATATTTTCTCTAAGTCCCAAAAATCCCAGATCCATGTGCCTCTATTCATCGCATCATAACTTTGCATCCATAGCTCCGATTCATGCATATAGCATATCAAAGTATTCGTCTCAGAGAGTACATCATTTCATTCCATTGCATCATTTTCATTTGAGTTCATCTTGATGCCCGAAATGCAGTTAGAAGAGGGCTACTTGAGATTATTGCCAGATCTGCTACTCCATTTAGGGTTTTGTCATTTTTGCCATGATTATTGTGTGCATGTTATGACCTGATGCTCTACATATGTTTTGTTAAGGGTTTTATCATCTTTCCAGAGGTGCAACCCATGTATTTTTGTGATGTGTGAGGTGACTAGTGCAAGCTTGCAAAGTGGTGCACTTGGTAATTCTGTTTTCAGGGACTTAGTAATTTAACTAAGTCCTGGGATTGTTTATCTCATGATGCCATATGTTCTTGTTGTTTCCTAGTGATCCGTGCCTCGTTTGAGGATGATCAGTAAGGGTGTTTTATTAATATTGTAGTGCTCTATCCATCCATGTCTTTGTTTGCAATTATGGAGCACCCTAGCTTGAGTCAATCGAGCTCTACTTTTGCTACTTTGTGAATCTGGGCAGATTGTTAACTTGTTTGCAATTTTGCCGATGATGTTGTGGTTGATCCGTGCATGCTATGCCATTGTTCTTGCCATGTCTAGCTTTCATTTTGTGCCTTCTTAATGGATGTATGCTTGTCTTGCCATGACTTGCACCGTAGTGAGTGCATGGAGCTCGTAAACATGCCTACTTGAGTTATGTTTCAGCATGTGTCAGTTTTCACTAAGTCTGAAAACTGATTATGTTTATGCTATGTTCATGTGCTTGTTAGTATATTTTCTGATCCCTTTTGGCCCAAGGTCACTAAGGGACTTTTGTTAAGCTTTTTGAGTAGCTCCATGCCATGTCTTACTTTGTCATGTTCAGGTCCTGTAGCACGTAGTTTTGTTGCTCCGAAGAGTGCTATCTGATCTGAAATTCCAGACAAGTGTTAATTTCACTAAGTCTGAGATCTGTTTACCATATGCAGTTTTGCCATGCTTGTTTGAACCTGTTAATGGATGAATTGGCTGTAGCTCAGTGCTAGACTTTTGTTAAGCATCTTGAATGCATCCCTGCCATGTATTTTGTTATCTTGTTTGAGTGTTGTAGCATGTTCATCTCATTGCATTGAGATGGCTACTTGCTGTAAATCGCAGACCGGTGTCATATTTGAATCGCTTGCATTTCCAAACCGTAACTCCGATTCCGGCGTTCTTTATATCGTTTTCAAGAGATTTCATCTCATCTTTCCAGTGGCACACTTGGATCTCCAAGTTGAGGCCAGGTTCATGCATTCCTTGTCAAATCATGCATATGCATCGCATACCGCATCTCGCATATCATACCATGTTCATGTGTTGGTTGTTTACTATGTTGTGTGCTTCTTTTCCTGTGTTTGCTTCTTCGGGTTGGTTCTGGTAACGCCGTGTTTGTGAGGACCCGTTCGTCTACGTCCGTTTGTCTCTTCATGGACTCGTTCTTCTTCCTTGCAGGATTTCAGGCAAGATGATCATACCCTCGAAATCACTACTATCTTTGCTTGCTAGATGCTCGCTCTTTTGCTATGCCTATGCTGCGATACCTACCACTTGCTTATCATGCCTCCTATATTGTTGAACCAAGCCTCTAACCCATCTTGTCCTAGCAAACCGTTCATTGGCTATGTTACCGCTTTGCTCAGCCCCTCTTATAGCGTTGTTAGTTGCAGGTGAAGATTGAAGTTTGTTCCTTGTTGGAACATGGAGATGTTGTTCCTTGTTGGAACATGTTTTACTTGTTGGGATATCACTATATATCTTATTTAATTAATGCATCTATATACTTGGTATAGGGTGGAAGGCTCGGCCTTAGGCCTGGTGTTTTGTTCCACTCTTGCCGCCCTAGTTTCCGTCATATCGGTGCTATGTTCCCGGATTTTGCGTCCCTTACGCGGTTGGGCTATTATGGGAACCCCTTGACAGTTCGCCTTAAGTAAAACTCTTCCAGCAATGCCCAACATTGGTTTTACCATTCGCCACCTAGCCTTTTCTTTCCCTTGGGTCGGCTAGCCCAAGGGTCATCATTATTTTAACCCCCCCTGGGCCAGTGCTCCTCTGAGTGTTGGTCCAAACTAGAGCCCTGTGCAGCGCCCCCTCGGGGAAACTCGAGGTTTGGTTTTAGTTGTACGGATTGCTCATCTGAGTGTGCCATGAGAACGAGATATGTGCAGCTCCTATCGGGATTTGTCGGCACATTCGGGCGGTGTTGCTGGTTTAGTTTTACCCTGTCGAAATGTCTTGTTGTACCGGGATACCGAGTCTGATCGGAACGTCTCGGGTGGAGGTCAATTCCTCCGTTGACCGTGAGAGCTTGTCATGGGCTAAGTTGGGACACCCTGCAGGGAATTGAACTTTCGAAAGCCGTGCCCGCGGTTATGGGCAGATGGGAATTTGTTAATGTCCGGTTGTAGATAACTTGAACCTTAACTTAATAAAAATGAATCAACTACGTGTGTAACTGTGATGGTATCTTTCCGGCGGAGTCCGGGAAGTGAACACGGTGTTGGAGTTATGCTTGACGTAGGTTGTTTTAGGATCACTTCTTGGTCATACTTTTATCGACCGTGCTTTGCCTTCTCTTCTCGCTCTCTTTTGCGTATGTTAGCCACCATATATGCTAGTCGCTTGCTGTAGCTCCACCTCATACCTTTACCTTACCCATAAGCTTAAATAGTCTTGATCGCGAGGGTGCGAGATTGCTGAGTCCCCGTGGCTCACAGATACTTCCAAAACCAGTTTGCAGGTGCCGTTGAGTCCGTGCAGATGACGCAATCCAGCTCAGGAGGAGCTCGATGAAGATCTTGTCCTTTGTGTTGATTCGTTCTAGTTGATCAGTAGTGGAGCCCAGTTGGGGTCGATCGGGGACCTTTCTCGCATTTGGGGTTCTTCTTTTATTCTGGTTCCGTAGTCGGACCATGAGTGTATTTGGATGATGTAATGCTTTATTCATGTAATTGTGTGAAGTGGCGATTGTAAGCCAACTATGTATCTTTCCCCTATTGTATTACATGGGTTTGTGTGAAGATTACCTCACTTGCGACATATGCCTTCAATGCGATTATGTCTCTAAGTCGTGCCTCGACACGTGGGAGCTATAGTCGCATCGAGGGTGTTTCAAGTTGGTATCAGAGCCTTCCCCGACCTTAGGAGCCCCATTGCTTGATCGTTTTTAGCGGCCGAGTTGTGTCTAGAAAAATGTTTTAAGTCATTTAGGAATTATATATCGGAGAGTTTAGGAATTCTTTTTACTTCCCAGTCTCCTCATTGCTCTGGTAAGGCATCCTGACGTAGAGTTTTGACTCTTCTCTTCCCACATTTCACTAAATTTTTTTTAGGATCACGCGGGTATCTTGGAATCGTTCCGATGGTTTTATGACGAGAACATTGTCTTGGTGCCTCCTGTCAGGGGTTTAGTGGAAGTGTCCCGGGGAGTTGAGCTCTGAGGTGTTGTCATCATAATTTTATCGTTGCAGTTCTGGAATACCCGAGTTTAGTTCGCCGACATCGAAAATCTCTTTTATGCAGTTCGTTGGTGAGATAACCTCGACGCCACCCACTACTGGGGAGGGAGTTCGGGAGTATCGCCATAACTTGTATAACAGATGCTTTTCGAAGGTTGAGGTAGATGGTTTCCGAAGTTTTTTCTCGGTTATGTGTTGAAGGATGGATACAGCTGGATGTAGGATTTGCTAGATTTGGGTGAGATATTATGCTTCCCCTGTATCCCCAACACCTGATTGCATAACCAGAAAGGTTCGAGAGTTTCATAAGTGGGAATTCAAGTAGCTCTTAGGATATCTTTCCAACAGATGTATGATATGAAATTGGGGTTCGACGTCCAGTGGTCCGCCTATTCACGGTCGGTTTTACAGTGGTCTCGTTGTGTCTTAAAGAGTCCTTGGCTATGCCGACTCGGGGACGCTTCGTATGTCATGTGCACTGCCTTGTACATGATGGTGCTGTACGATTGAGCCCGTGTAGGCCCCACCACGAAAACTTCGAACGAAATCTCTATCATATGTTTGTTCTGGCTTATTCTGCAAGCCAATCCTTTGTTTTGTTTTGAGTTGTGGTATTCGAGTTGCTTCGAAGTCAAGTGTTGATTCCATACCTTTCCTAAATGGTGTTCTCATACTCTGATGTGAATACCAATCCTTCTTGATCATCAAGAGTGTCATGTCAATCATTTTCAACCGGTGTTGTTTCTCTTCAAGTGGATCCGAACATTTCAACATCCGCAAGATCCAATCTCAGCTTTCTCAACGGTGTTCGTTCATCCATCCCAAGTTGTCTTTGTTTTCCCACCCTCCCACCCTTGTTTATCCTAAGACTCGGATTTCTTTATCGTGTATCCATCTTATTGATGTGAGGTCTTTCCATTCTTTCCTTCATGTTCTTATCCGGTGATTCTCAGGAAGATACTAATATTTGCCTTTTCTTCTCCGGTGGATTCTATTCAAGCTTTTGGTGTTGATCATACCCTTTTCCTCATTTCAATGCGTTCTCAGGCCGGTGAAATTCTTAATCTTTCACCTCTCGCTATTCAGTTGTTCCGGAGTGCTGAAGATATCTCAGAAGGCTCGTCTTGTCATCCAAGATCCACTCAACCTATTTCGAGATTGTTATCTCATTCTAGCCATGTAACTCAACCGGTGCAACCTCTCTTTTGAATCATTCAACGGTGTTTCTTTTGAGTGGGCCCTAACCCACAGGTCTTTTCCAGGATCTTACCTGACTCTTATTTTCCCGGAGCTATCCTCAAATTTCTTGTCAAAGTTTGACGTAAGAATGAATTTTTCATCAGTCAAATGCTTTTCTCCAAGATCTTTCAAATTCTTTCATTGTTGGATCAACCTTTCCATTCTTCATTCCGGAGTGCCTCAACAATTCTTGGTGGAGTTTCTCGTCGTCATTCTCAGATTTTGAAGACCGAGTTTCTCTTAAATCTTGCTCCATTCTCTTCAAGATTCGTGATTCTAGCTTTATGCCATCCTCTCATAATTGTTTGATTGTGAGAATTCTTCTTATCCATCCGGAGCAATTCAGGAGTCTTATCAGTTTTTTTCTCCGGAGCCCATCATTTCAGAATATTTATTCATTCTCAGCTTCCAGTTGTCATTCTCCAATCTTACCGGTGCATCAAGTGATCCTCTATTCACCTCGTGATCTCTTCGTTATCATGTATCTAAATCCTCTCAAGCATCTTCGTTCATTTTATAATTCTTCCCGGTGTTTCCTAATCATCTCTTCGTTCATTTCCAATTCTTACGGTGCTTCGTTCAAGAGATTACATGGCCTAGATAGGTCACTTCTGGCAACCAAAATTCACACTTGGAGAATTTGGCATAAAGGCGATGCTCTCGAAGTTTCATCAATACCAGCCTTAGATGTTCGGCATGTTCCTCTTCATTCTTGGAGTAGATGAATATGTCATAAAGGTATACTACGACGAATTTATCCAACTACTCCATGAAGACCGAGTTCATTAACCGAGAGAAGGTAGCGGGGGCATTGGTTAAACCGAAGGACATAACGGTGTACTCGTATTGGCCATAATGAGTAACAAAGGCCGTTTTGGGAATGTCCCCGTTTTTTATTTTGATTTGGTGGTAGCCCAACCTCAAATCCATCTTGGAAAAGACTGAGGACCTAGCGAGCTGATCATACAGATCGTTGATCCTGGGAAGCGGATACTTGTTCTAGATAGTGACCAGGTTGACAGGTCGGTAATCTACAACCATTCGATCCGTTCCATCCTTCTTCTTGATGAAGAGGACGGGGCAAGCCCAAGGAGAGGAACTAGGACGGATGAAACCCTTTTTCAAGGACTCATCGAGTTGGTTCTTAAGCTCGGCTAGTTCTAAGGGTGCCATCTTGTAGGGTCTTCTAGAAATTGGAACGGTTCCTGGAACAAGGTCTATCACAAACTCGACATCCCTGTCAGGTGGAACACCTGGCTGTTCTTCCGAAAAGACATCCGGAAAGTCTCGAACTACCGGAACATCCTCAAGGTCTGGAAGGGGGTTGGCATTTAGGGAGTAAAGCTGGCGCTTGGCCACCCGAGTTAAGACATTGACTGTCTTGCCCGATGGGTGAGTAAGTTGAATGGTTCTAGTTGCACAATCAATCTTAGCATAATGAGCTGACATCCAGTCCATACCCAAAATGATGTTTATGTTCGAGGACTTGAGAGCTATTAAGGATGCAAGGAAGACAAGTCTATCGACAAGAATTTCGTTCCCATGGCTTACTCTAGAAGTTTGCCATCTAGAGCCAGGGGTTTGAATTTCCATGGTAGAGGGCATGTCACAGAATGTCGTGTTATGCAATCGAGCATAGTTCTCAGATATGAATGAATGAGATGCTCCAGTATCGAAAAGAACAGATGCCGGATGGCAATTAACAAGGAGCGTACCAAGGACAACGTTAGGATCCTCATGAGCCTCCTCGGCTGAAACATAGTTGACATGGCCACATGTAGTAGTGATCGGCTTGGCGTAGAATGTCTTTCCCGCTGGCTTACCACGGCCAACGGACTTTCTAGTTTGATTGGGGTTGTTGTTCTGGGGACACTCTCGGCTATAGTGACCCGACTCTCCACACTTGAAACACGTCACCACACTGGAACGGGGAGCAGCATTAGCAGCGGGGCCACCATAGGGCTTGGGTGGTGCAAACTGCTGGTTGGGACGAGGCGCCTCAAAGGATGGCCTCGGGATGAACCTGGGTGGCAGTGACGTGCTTGGGATCCACACCCGGCGCTTCCGAGCTCCAGAGCCGGATGAAGAGCCAAAATCACGTGAGTGCTTGCGTGAAGCGTCATAATCAGTCTGGCCTATCTCAGCGCTGATGGCTTTATTGACCAACTTCTGAAAGGAGGTGCACTCGTGCAGACGAAGATCGCGGCGAAGCTCAGGGCCAAGTCCCTTGCGGAACCTTTCCTACTTCTTAGCGTCGGTAGATACTTCTTCAGGAGCATAACGTGCCAGACTCCCAAACTCACGGCTATATGCATCCACAGTTAGTCTTCCTTGGGTGAAATTGCAGAACTCCTCCCTCTTGCGATCCATGAGACCTTCTGGAATGTGATGCTCACGGAAAGCCTCACTGAATTCAGCCCAAGTAGTAATTTGGCCGACCGGGCGCATAGCTTCGAAGTTTTCCCACCAGAGGCTAGCAGGGCCTTCGAGATGGTAGGCAGCGTAAGTAACCTTATAAGCTTCGGCTACGTTGGCAGAACATAGCTTGTGGGTGATGCTGTGAAGCCAGTCATCCGCGTCGAGGGGCTCGACGGAATGGTTAAACTTTGGTGGGTACAGCTTGATAAAGTCATTGATTGACACCAAGTCATTTCGCGGATGGCGTGCAGTGTTCTGCTCAATCCACTCGAGCAGGCGGTTAGTCTCACGCTTGTTTCTTTCTTCCTCCAGCATCACTTCGGCCAGAGAGGGCGGGTGAGGCAGATTTTCACCCCTAGCTGCACTGGCTTCCTCCTGCTCCGGGGCAGCAGGGTTGCTGCGGGTGTTGAACATCCTAGGAGAAAACAAGACAACGGTTTAGATAAGGATGGCTCAAACTTAGCAAGGAAGTGCAGAATGTAATGGATAACACGGAATGCAGAGATGTTCATCTGTAGGTCATGGTAATATAAAACTGCCATATATATACCAACGGTCATACACATCATACATAGTTTAGTACAAGCCCAGGCTACAGTACAACTATGATGAAAGACGTTACATCTCATCAGAGACATTCCAAGCTCCTATACATTATTTGTCTACACCTCCGGAATTGATTACACACAAAGTCATATTCCACAAGTCACATAGGACAGTGGAGATACAACTATTACAATACTAGTGATACTACTACTAACTTAGATAGCTCCGTAGTAGTCCTCATAGAAGTCACCTCCATAGCCTGGAAGTTCAACGTGATCATCCGGGAACAGACGGTCCTGAGGAGCTTGTGGACCAAAGGGGCTAGGATGAGGTCTTGGACCAACAAACGGTGGCCTGCAGGGACCATGGGGGTGGGGTGATGCCTCCCACATCACGCCAATCCACCATGTCTGGCAGAGCAGATCTCACAGGATATAGATCCCTTGTATCCATACATCCAGCTTGCACCGCAGGTGTAAACCGAGTCAATGTGGCCCAATGATCAGCACGGGTATTGAAAAGCTCCAGCCTCAAGGCCCGATTCTCTCGGTCCTTATCTTAGAGCATCTCGGCAGTGGTACGAGTTATTGAGTCCTCCTGAGTGGAGTCAGCATAGATAGCCTGAAGATACCCTTGCGCTCCCGGAAGTGAAGCTGGCATGTAACGGAAGTCGGTGTTCCGAAGCAGGCCAGTCCGGACTCGCATGATGGTCATCATGGAATAGGCAGCATCCTGCAGAGCCATCTTAACAGTAACCCCGAGTCCATAGGAACAGTGAAGGGGCTCGGTAGATCCAAGATAAGAAGGAAATATCCTGACGGTGCAGAAATATTGGCTTTGATTAAAGTCTCGGAATTGCTCTTCGACGGTGTATTCGGGATACCAACGGTAACCTGTCTTGATCATTACCCGGACTAACATAGCAGTATGACCGGGCACGTCGAGGCACCGGGTCAGGCGAACCACTTGGTTTTGAACACGGTTGGCCATCTGAAAGCACAACCACAATGCAAAGACATTAGAATTTCTAGGGAAAATTGGACAACATAACAGCTGTAAATGCTCAGAAAAAGATTTGAGACATCCACAACAGTTTGCAATACCACTCAACAACATCATATCAAGGTTCTGATTCAATTAGCAACATACTAAAAATAGTAGAAACTGTACTGAGGCTTGTAACAACAATCCTATAAGCTACTACGGATTAGTAACACGTGAACCTGATAGAAGAAGAGAGCCTAGTCCTTAACCCACGTTGAATGAGAAGAGAATGACTCAGATCAGAGGACATAAGGTAAAGGAGTAAAAGAGCCTTACGTTCCCTTCCACAATCAATTCCCCTACATATAACTAAAGCATTTCTATACTCGACATCGACCAGTTTGGCTCAACGAACCTACAGGCAGTCTGTCTCTGATGCCAACGCTGTCAGGACCCCGATTCCAAGTCACATTGATCTAGCCGGTAACACCTCATATCACTTTGCGGCCTCACGCACGGTATCCCACGGGAGTCGCCTTACCATGGCCCGGGACCGTTTGCACCTTTTGGCTCACGTATATGATAGTGTCGCTAGCATCCATATGACAGAGAACCCAGGCCGACATGGCTAGTCATGAACCCAAAGCGGCACAGACCTATGGAGACAGGCATACATGAATCACATCGAGCATGTCGGTCATCAGCGAGTGATTCCGGGCTGTAGCATTGGGCTAACAGGACTCCGGGGAACCCGGGCTGTAGCAGGCTAGGCAGGACTCTGGATGTCACGGCGTGACATTTCCCCGAAGGGACAGACATAGGAACGACGTGAAACACATGCCGGCCAGTCAAGTGTCCTGAGCAGTAGTGTTGGGCTAGCAGGACTCTGGTGAACCGAGTTGTAGAGGACTACTATGGCTCGAGGAACACTAGACTAAATTTCCCCATAAGAAAGGTTGCCAAGGATAAACAACTAGACTGTCAGATCCCACTCATACCAAGCATTTCAATCATACACACAATATGCCCGATATGAGTACATACAACATGGCATCACAACAAAACTCTACAACTCAAGTACTTCATTTAAAGGCTCCAGAGAGCCATACGTAACATGTTCATACAGATAGGGGTCACATGACCCGACACTCAAGTCATACAATCATACAAGTACAAGCGGAAGCAACTAGTCTGAGTACAGACACTAGAAAAGAAGAAGGCTTCTTGAAGCCTGTCTATCTACATAGGGCCCTCCATGGCCAGGATCACCACCTGGGTGGCTAGTCACTCGTCGACGTCAAGGTGTACGTAGAACCCATCGGAGGGGGCGGTGTTGTCGTCTGAAAACAGTAATTAAGCAAACATGAGTACAAAGGTACTCAGCAAGTCTTACAACAGAACCTACTATACATGCTCATTCTCAAGAAGGTCGTGGGGTTATTGCAGCAAGCCAGCTTTGACTCTTGGCTAAGCTATCCTACAGAACTCCACTAGTAAAATAGTTTTCACACATGAGTCCACTACTCACCAACACAATACTCCACCGGGGATCCTCTCTCGTCATCCCACGAGAGGGCCATCCTCGGTACTCACACTTATCTTGAGTCTTTTAGTAGTATCCTTTAACTTGTCTATGAACTGTATAGGCAACCAAGTAGTCCTTTACCGCGGACGCGGCTATTCGAATAAATGATGTTAACCCTGCAGGGGTATACTTCTTCATACACGCATTCACCACTTACTGCTGTTTACACGACATGTACTCGGCAACCTTCAAGCAGAAGCCCAGCGAGGGTGTCGGCCACAGCCTACCTAAACACTAAAGTCTCTAGTCCAGGTTTATCGCCTATCCAGGTTCCATCCGCAGGGAGTCCGGCCGAGGTTTCCACATACGGCCCCGAACGATGTGAACAGGGTCCCGAGACGCCAAACGGGCGCCCGGCATACCCAGCCACGGTGTATCTATCGCAACATAGCCCACCCCTAGGGTCAGGGCTACGCACGGCCGCCAACACATAACCTACAAACACCAAAAACTATTTGCAACTCCTGGACAGAGTACTAGGGTGATTAAGAAGCCGAGAGGGTCCATTGGTTTCGGGCCCAATGTACGGTAGTAACTGCATCTTAAATCACAAATACAGATCTCAGTTCTTATGGACGGTCTCAATGAAACAACCCACCATGTACTCCTACATGGCCTCTCATCGATACCTTTACCAAAACATGTTCATCACATCCCTCACATTACCGACATGAACATTTCACTCTAGCCCATCACCCAGATGAACCAGACCTGACACAACTCTAAGCATAGCAGGCATAGCAAGGTAGGAATCACATACATGGCTCAATCAAATCCTACACATGCTAGTGGGTTTCATCTAGTTATTGTGGCAATGACAGGTCATGCAGAGGATAAGGGTTCAACTACCGTAGCACACAGCAGTTTGAATCGCGTTGTCTTAATGCAGTAAACAAGAGCAGAAGCGAGAACATGGGTTTGTATCAGAATGATCAATGGGTTGCTTGCCTGTTGTAGAGGCAGTAGGGTACTGCCCTTCAGACGGATACTCGGGGTTATCCTCGGAGGCAGAACCTACCACGAAAGACACACCGAACATAATCAACACATGGCAATATGCAACAATATGATGCATGCTATGACTTGGCAAGATGAAAGTGTCTTGGCCTAATGCAAGCTAAAACAGAAGGGAATGAACTCATTTGAATCAAAGATTCAAATGTTAGCTCATTAAACATGGCCTTATTAGTGCATTACCTTATTCTGCTTAAACAGCAAGGTTAACTTGTTTTGTCATGCATCAAACCATTACATATGGATAGATTGAATTTTTCTGATCATTTTTCATATATAAATCTTTGCATTTGGAGCTACGGTTGATTTTCTATGATTTTTAGAAGTTTTGGCTATTTTCTGGAATTTCCTATTAAAGAATAAATCCAGTAATTGAATTAATGCGTCAGCATGACATAGGTGTGATGTCAGCGGGTCAACTGGGTCGGCCAGGTCAAACCTGACTGGTGGGCCCTGTCTGTCAGTGTCACAACTAATTAACAGAATTATGTTAGTGCTAATTGACTGTCAGTGGGGCCTGGGCCCACATGTCAGTGACTAAACTAATTAAAATTAGTTAAAACTAATCTTAAACTGATTAGCAGACCGGCCCCACCTGTCATAGACTCAGGGGGGGTCTACCTGGGCCCACACGGGGGTCAAACAGGGTCAACTCGCCGGCGGCTTGACGCCGGCGACGACAGACGCAGCGGAGGGGCTCGGGTGTGCGTCTCCGGCGACCAAATCGACGGCAGAGAGCAGCTACGTGACGTGGGGAGCGAGCCGCGTCATTTGGTGGAGAAAGTGGAGCTCGGGGAGGCCGGGAACGACACCGGTGATGACCTTGGCGGTCGCCAGAGTTCGGGCGAGGATGAACTCGAAGCTACGGGGCACGGCGAGGCGCGGGGAGTGGTGCGTTAGGCTCCTGGGAATGTGGTGAGTGTGGTGATGCGCTCGGAATCGAGCTTACGTGCCTGTGGCCATGGCGGTGACATGGCCGGCGGAGCCGCGCTCTCAGCCGTGATGGCCAACGGGGTTAGAGGGCAGCTCGAGCGACGTGGCTTGGGGGAGGAGAGAGAGAAGCTCACGGTGAGTGCAGCGGGCGTCGAAGCGGGCTCGGGGAAGCTAGGGAGGCGGCAAAACGTCGAAGATGATTTCTGGTGACCGATGAGGGGAACGGCAGCGGTGGCAGCGTTGCAGCGCGTCCGAGGCCTCGTGGCTCGTCGAGGAGGTCGAGGGAGATGTTGCGGAGCTCGTGGGCACGGTGGGGTGACACGGGGACGACGGTGGCTGCGGCTACGGCGGCAAGACGACGGCGGCTGCGTCGGCAGGAAGATGGGGAGAGAGCCAGAGAGGGGGAGAGGCCACGGGGAGAGTGGGAAGAAAGAGGGGGAGACGTGGGGGTCGGTGTGGCACTCGTAGACGCCTCCAGGGCGTCGGCGGAAGCAGGAGGTGGCCGGCGTGTGGCCGCGGGCGCCGGCCACGCGCTCCTCATCCTCCTGGCGAGAGGAGGAGGACGACTGGCAAGAGCCAGTCGACTGGGCCGAGCCAGGTGGCCTGGTGGGCTGCGCCTGGTAAGTTTTTTTTCTCTCTCTCTCTCTCTCCTTTTTTCTGTTTTTCCTATTTATTTATTATTTCTGTAACTTCAGGGCTTTATCAAAAATACCAGGACATTACCATAAATCATAAAATTAATCATGGCCACTACTTAGAATATATCCAATAGCAAACATTTTTAGTTTATGATTATTTGAGCATTTAAAGTATTTTATAGCATTTAAATGCCCAAATGCAAATACCATAAGGATTAATCCAATGACCTTTGATGTCCTAGAAAAAATGTGCACCATTTTTGTCAAAGGTTTTAACCCAAAACAAAAAGGGTGGGCTTTTTAGAAGGGCATTTCAGGTTCATTGGTAAAGTTTTTAGTAAACCCTAGTTGTTCCAGGGGGGTGCTGGGGGTTCTGTCATCCCCATTTCAAATTTAAAAGGAATTTAAACATGATGCACACTCTAATGCTTGAACTAACTAGGGTGTGACATCTTTGGGGGTCGATAGGAGAAGACCATGATTAATTTGTTGAAGTGGCTCTTATATGCATTATTGTTTATCTGACAAAAGAGCCCTATTGCCTTGTCTTCTCCTGTTTATTGAATGCTTGCAGATTCCAGCTTAGTCCAATGCACGTGCACTATTATTATTATTCACATCGTTCGGTCGTGCAAGTGAAAGGCAATTATGATGATATATGATGGACTGGATGAGATGAGAAAAGCTGGTATGAACTTGACTTCTTTTGTTTTTGTAAATATGATTAGTCCATCGTTCCTGATTCAACCTATTATGAATAAACATGTTTGCAATGACAACTAGAGATCATAGTTTCTTGTGCCATGCTTGATTAGCTATGAGTTATAATGGTTTACCTTGCGTGCCAACATTCTATTGAGATAGTTATGATGTGGTATGATAGGGTGGTATCCTCCTCTGAATGATTTAAGTGACTTGACTTGGCGCATGTTCACGCATGTAGTTGAAACAAAATCAACATAGCCTTCACGATATTTATGTTCATGGTGGATTATATCCTACTCATGCTTGCATTCGGTGTTGATTAATTTTAATGCATGTTCATGACTGTTGTCGCTCTCTAGCTGGTCGCTTCCCAGTCTTTTGCTAGCCTTCACCTGTACTAAGAGGGAATACTGCTTGTGCATCCAATCCCTTAAACCCCAAAGTTATTCCACATGAGTCCACTATACCTACCTATATACTGTATCTACCTGCCGTTCCAAGTAAATTTGTATGTGCCAAACTCTAAACCTTCAAATAAATATCCTATTTTTTATGCTCGAATAGCTCATGTATCAACTAGGGCTGTCTGTATCTTCCATGTTAGGCGGGTTATTCTCAACAGGAGTGGACTCCGCTCCTCACTCATGAGATAAATGGCTGGTCACCGGGATGCCCAATCTCATACTTTATGCAAACTAAATCAAAATAATTGCAAACAAAACTCCCCCTGGGACTCTTGTTAGTTGGAGGCACTCGTTGTTTCGAGCAAGCCATGGATTGATGCTTGTTGGTGGAAGGGGGAGTATAAACTTTACCATTCTGTTTGGGAACCACCTATAATGTGTGTAGCATGGAAGATATCACCATCTCTTGGTTGTTATGTTGACAATGAAAGTATACCGCTCAAAATATTATTCACCTCTGTTTCAAAACCGAGCTCTGGCACCTGTACAAATCTCTGCTTCCCTCTACGAAGGGCCTATCTATTTACTTTTATGTTGAGTCATCCTCCTCTAATTAAAAAGCACCAGTTAGAGAGCACCGCTGTCATTTGCATTCATTACTGTTAGTTTAGATTGAGTATGACTTGACTGGATCTCTTTTACCATGAGTTACAATGTCTAGTCAGTCCTTGGTCTTTAAAGGTGCTCTGCATTTATGTTTTGCGATCTCAGAAAGGGCTAGCGAGATACCACCTTGTTATATCATATTATGATTGTTTTGAGAAAGTGTTGTCATCCGAGATTTATTATTATGGCTCGCTAGTTGATTATGCTATTGATATGAGTAAACTTGAGACCTATGCGTTATTGCAAATGTAGTTAGTTATAATTTTGCTGAAAACTTGAATGCTGGCTTTACGTATTTACAACAACAAGAGCAAACAGAGTTTGTAAAAGTTTTTCTTTATCAATTTCAGTTTGTCAACTGAATTGCTTGAGAAGAAGCAAAGGTTTAAGCTTGGGGGAGTTGATACGTCTCCAACATATCTACTTTTCCAAACACTTTTGCCCTTGTTTTGGACTCTAACTTGCATGATTTGAATGGAACTAACCCGGACTGGCGCTGTTTTTAGCAGAATTACCATGGTGTTATTTATGTGTAGGAGCAAACGTTCTCGGAATGACCTGAAACTTCACAGAGCAACTTTTCAGAAAATATGAAAAATACCTGCAAAAGATGAAGGCCAGGGGGCCCACCACCTCTCCACGAGGGTGGGGGCGCGCCTGCCCCCCTAGGGCGCACCCCCCTACCTCGTGGGCCCCCTGTTTCCTCTCCGACTCCAACTCCATATATTGAGTTTCGGGAGAAAAAAATCAGAGAGAAGAAATCATCGCGTTTTACGATACGGAGCCGCCGCCAAGCCCTAAAACCTCTCGGGAGGGCTGATCTGGAGTCCGTTCGGGGCTCCGGAGAGGGGAATCCATCGCCATTGTCATCATCAATTATCCTCCATCACCAATTTCATGATGCTCACCGTCGTGCGTGAGTAATTCCATCATAGGATTGCTGGACGGTGATGGGTTGGATGGGATCTATCATGTAATCGAGTTAGTTTTGTTAGGATTTGATCCCTAGTGTCCACTATGTTCCGAGATTGATGTTGCTATGACTTTGCTATGCTTAATGCTTGTCACTAGGGCCTGAGTGCCATGATTTCAGATCTGAACCTATTATGTTTTCATCAATATATGAGTGTTCTTGATCCTATCTTGCAAGTCTATAGTCACCTTTTATGTGTTATGATCCGTTAACCCCGAAGTGACAATAATCGGGATACTTACCGGTGATGACCGTAGTTTGAGGAGTTCATGTATTCACTATGTGTTAATGCTTTGTTCCGTACTCTATTAGAAGGAGGCCTTAATATCCCTTAGTTTCCGTAAGGACCTCGATGCCACGGGAGGGTAGGACAAAAGATGTCATGCAAGTTCTTTTCCATAAGCATGTATGACTATATTCGAAATACATGCCTACATTATATTGACGAACTGGAGCTAGTTCTGTGTCACCCTAGGTTATGACTGTTACATGATGAACCGCATCCGGCATAATTCTCCATCACCGATCCATTGCCTACGAGCTTTCCACATATTGTTCTTCGCTTATTTACTTTCCCGTTGCTATTGCTATCATCACTACAAAATACCAAAAACATTACTTTTACTACTGCTATCTTTTGCTACCATTACCACTACTATCATATTACTTTGCTACTAAATACTTTGCTGCAGATATTAAGTTTCCATGTGTGGTTGAATTGACAACTCAGCTGCTAATACTTGAGAGTATTCTTTGGCTCCCCTTGTGTCGAATCAATAAATTTGGGTTGAATACTTTACCCTCGAAAACTGTTGTGATCCCCTATACTTGTGGGTTATCAGACCTTCATTATGAAGTCTGTCACTTTTATTTCTTCCATATCACACGATCGTATAAAGCTTATTTTCTCCCACACTAATAAGTCATACATATTTAGAGAGCAATTTTTATTGCTTGCACCGATGACAACTTACCTGGAGGATCTTACTCAATCCATAGAAAGGTATGGTGGACTCTCATGGCAAAACTGGTTTAAGGGTATTTGGAAGCACAAGTAGTATCTCTACTTGGTGCAAAGAATTGGCTAGCATGAGAGGGAAAGGCAAGCTCAACCATGTTGGATGATCCATGACAATATAATTTATCTCAGATGTAAGAAAACACAACCCATTATGTTGTCTTCCTTGTCCAATGTCAACTCTTTAGCATGTCATATTTTAATGAGTGCTCACAATCATAAAAGATGTCCAAGATAGTATATTTATATGTGAAGACCTCTCTTTCTTTATTACCTCCTATTAATTGCAACGATGACCAAACCTATGTTTGTCAACTCTCAACAACTTTTATTCATCATACTTTTTATATGTGAGCTCATTACTCTCCATAATATCCATATGATCTCTTTTATTTCTTTTTGTTCTTTCTATTTTCTTTTATTCACTCAAGATCATGGCAAAACAATCAAGCCCTTGACTCAACACTAATCTTTATTATATATAGCTCACAGACTCGATTACATAGAAGGATCATAAAGCAAAACTCACAACTAGATCATACTAAAAACTTTTATTCTACTAGATCAAGGTATTACCAAAAGGATCGAACTAAGAAAAACGGTAAAGATAAAAGTGATGGTGATACGATATCGGGGCACTCCCCCAAGCTTGGCAGTTGCCAAGGGGAGTGCCCATACCAGATACTCGATTCTTCTTTGTTGGTGAAGAAGGTGGAGTTGTTGATGATGGATAGTCGCACATCGAGCGTAGGAGGTGTTCTGTTGCCGGAACTTGGTCCTCCGTGGTCTTCTTGATCCCTTCATCCTTGTTGATCTCCATGGGTTCTTCTCCCTTCAGCTCTATCTTCATTAGACAAGCATCATTGCCCTCATGGCTGGAGGAGGAGGGAGACAACATAATGCTTGACCTTGATAACCCTGACAGAAAACAGCTCGAAACAAAGACAAGATATGTTTGCGTGATATGGAGGTTAAAACCTTCGGGAGGTTATATAATGAATTTTTACCGACCAAAATACGTGTCGTGTAAGAAAACGGAGTCCGGAGAGCACACGAGGTGCCCACGTGGTAGGGGGCGCGCCCAGGGGTGTAGGGCGCGCCCTCCACCCTCGTGTCCTTCCCGGACTGCTTCTTATTTTTCTATTTTTCTAAATATTCCAAAATGGAAGAAAATTTCCATTAGAATTGTTTTGGAGTCAGTTTACTTACCGTACCACATACCTATTCCTTTTCGTAGTCTGAAACATTCTGGAAAGTGTCCCTTATGTATTCCTCTGGGGTTACAGTTTCAATAACACTGGTTTCAACATTTATAGGATTACCTGAGATATAATGTTTAATTCTTTGACCGTTCACCACCTTCGGATTTGTGCCTTCGAAGTTGTTGATTTTTATGGCACCAGAACGATAGGCCTCCTCGATAACGTAAGGACCTTCACATGTAGAGAGAAGTTTTCCTGCAAAAACATCTTAAACGAGAGTTGTATAGCAATACATAGTCACCTACATTAAACTCACGCTTTTGTATCATTTTGTCATGCCATCTTTTAACTTTTTCTTTAATTAATTTGGCATTCTCATAGGCTTGGGTTCTCCATTCATCAAGTGAGCTAATGTGAAATAACCTCTTCTCACCGGCAAGTTTGAAATCATAATTGAGCTCTTTAATAGCCCAATAAGCCTTATGTTCTAGTTCGAGAGGTAAGTGCGGATGAGAAAATGAGCGACATCACACGTACGTGACCACATCCAAGGCAAGGTGAGAATTCAAGGCAACCTCCTGGCTCCATTCTTGATGTATCCATGTTGAATCATATGCCTCAAATATTATGGGTGTTCTTCGTCACTTCACATTCACATATCACATCTTGTTTGGTCTCATGAGATCTAGCATCCCTTGTTGATACAAACCAAGGTTATTTTAGGTCACTCTTGTTTTGGTCTCATGGTGACGTTGTATCCCATGTTGATACAATTCAAGACTAGAATATATCTACCGATGATGCTACCATTTCACCGTACACATCATATATGTTCGGTTGTAGCGACCCGACCTCAAACGGTCAAGTCTCTGTGCTTCAGTGTCATCCCTGGATCAGTAATGCTGACAGACACAGTACTCAAGGATTTATAACAGAGTAGCAATCACACACTTATTACATCGACTGTCTCAAAAGAGAACTTATTACAATAAATATGGCTTAAGGCCATCTAATACGATAACATCGGAAGGCTTGGAAGATAAAGTGAGTCCATCAACTCCAACGGCATAGCTGAGATGCACGGCAACGACCTAACGAACCTTACTCCTCGTCTGAAAAGTCTGCAACATAATACGTTGCAGCCCGAAAACGGGTCAGCACATGGAATATGCTGGCAAAGTAACACAGTAGAGCAAGAACAGAATAATACTATCACTATTTGCATATTTGGCTGGTGGAAAGCTCTATGGTTATGGTTTTTGCGAAAAGCCAAATTTTCCCTACAACAAAGGAATAGATTTTATTTAACTATCATGGTAGTTGAAACATCATTGAGAAGGTTCCTCCAACTCAATCCCAATTAAAGTAATTATCATCCCAACAATATTTGTTTAGAGTGATGAGATACTTATGATACTCAAAGTACTAGATACTCAAGATGTCCATAACCGGGGACATGGCTAACCATGATTAGTTTATACACTCTGCAGAGGTTGGCGCACTTTTCCCCACAAGACTCAATCTCCTCCATTGGATTTCTCGCACTACAGGGTGTTTGAGAAACGGATGACCGAGACACAGTCTTTCAGAAGCATTAACCCCTTACTCCGAGCAGACCATACCAACCTACAACCCTCTACCTGCTGATCCACCTCTTCGGAGCTTCACGCAACTTACTCAACTATGCTAGAGCCCATAATAGCTTGTGGCTGCACACGAAAGTTTCTAGCATGAAAATATCTCAGTTCCCTTTGAGCCTGGGTGGTAGACCATAGGATTATCACATGGGTACTCCGGGATATCCTAGGACAACACTGGATTCCCCAGGTGCCCAACAAACAATCCACCCAGATGTGTATTCAAGTTGCCACCTTAAGTTGAACCATTAATTAACAATCTCACTTATGTCATGTATTTCACTCACCTAACCACGTCTACGAGCATAGCATAGCAATATAAGCAATTCGTAGAAGTAACTCCCAAGGGTTTGAATATAACAGGGGAATAGGTTCTACCTCATCATCTACTTCCCAACCCACATGTTAATCACATCCTAACCATGCAATGTTTGAGGATTGGAACTAATTCATAAAAGCTGGGTGATAAAGGGGTATGATCAAAGTGTTACTTGGCTTGCTGATGATCCGCAAAACCTAGGGACTCGTAGTAGCACGCTTCGCACTCCGGGTGTTCTATCGCAAACAAACAATAGCATACATAAGCAATCAAGCAAAGATACACGGGTAAATCTCAAATAAGAGGATCTAACCAGAAAGTTCAACTTAAGAACTCTGGTTCGCGAAAAGAATCAAATCAAATGGAGCAACGAAACTCAAACTGCGAAAGAAACAAGATCCGCTTACTAATCTGGACTAAGGTCAAATTTTACAGTAGCAAAAGCTTGTTCAAGTTGGTTAAACGGAAAGAGGGTTTCGAGACGAAGATCTAGGTGCTTGAATCGCCTGATTCCGACAAACGAGCAAAAAAATAAACTAAAACGAAAATCGGATCAGAAATCATGATTGAAAATAATCGCGGAAAATTCGAGAAGCAAGAAAACTGACGAACAGGCTAACGATCGAATGTTCGTTGTCTACGGCTAACGAGTGAACACCATTCGTTACAAAGTAACTAAACCGAAAAAACGGCAAACCTTTCTATCCAAAAAAACTAGGGTTTTCTAACGAAAACCGAACACGTTTTTATAAAAAAAATGAACGATGCTTATACCTCCGGCGAGGATCCGGCGCGGCGGGGCGGGGCGGCGCGAGGCAAGCGGCGGCGGCGCGGCAAGCAGCAGCAAGGCGGTGGGGCGGGCGGCTTGCGGCGGCGGGTGGCGCGGGGCGGCTCGGGGTCCAAGGGGGGGGGTGCGATGGCTTATAAGGGGAGGGTGTCGTGGGTTTGTCACGGCAGATGTCCTTGTGAAAGGACTTAGTCATGGAGCCATCTCTACGGGTTCGCTTAAGGGGTTAAACCGGACAAGGGACACGGGGAATTTTATACTAGTTCGGCCCCTTTGAGGAAGGTAAAAGCCTACGTCTAGTTGTGATTGGTATTGCCAGGGTTTCGAAGGCCAGGGAGCGAATCCGCTTTGTCTGGCTCTAGTCTCTCCCTAAACCGCTGCCGGGTCGTCCCTATATACATAGGTTGACGCCCGCCGGTTTACAGAGTCCCGAGCCGGATTATAAACGTATCCAGTTCGGTCTCTATCCTTCCTATCTTACAATACAAGTTACATGACTAATCCGGTTTACATTTATAGGCTTTAACCCGCCTTTGGGCCTTGGGCCTCCATGAAGCGCCATCATCCTTGCATCTTTATGGGCTTCTAATCTTCAAGGAGTCAACCCGGCTACATAAGGCCGGTTTACCTCCAGTAGTAATATCCCCAACATTAGGCCCCAGATTGGTTTGAACTTGTTCATGTCAATCTTCCACACTTAGAAAAAATCTTCTCCTATCTTCACTTTTGATCTTGTAAACCGCCGTGACGTCATACTTCAAAATTATGATAAACCGCACTGATGTCATCCATCCGTTGATGTCGGAGATTACCTTCATTTAATATATATTCAGTCATTGAGGCGACACCTTTATTAACTTATCCATTTTTTGGGCTCCTCGATTCCCGTGCTTGCCGTTTTATCACTTCGCCTTATAAATAGGACCGAGAGGTCATTTTCACCTTTTCCCCCCATGCCTCTTCGCGTCGTCTTCCTCGCGCCACTCAGCCTCTGGAGCTCCGCCGCCACTGTCGACCGTCGACCGTCGCCTCTGCTCAGACCTTGGCCGCTAGATCACCCTGAACGCACCAGAATAGTGCGGCGCCTTTCCGCTTCCTCACCAGCTCCGGTAAGTTCTCCACTTTTTCCGCCACAGATCTGTTCTAGGGTTTCGACGTTCTTCGCAGTTCTTCCGAAGTTCATAAGTGCTGGTCTTCGCTTTCTTCCTTTAGTACGTAGATGGATACTTCATGCTTGACGCATCTCTTGCCGTAGCTAATCTACCATGGTCACCATAAATCCTTATGTGCAAAAAAAACTGATCTAGTCTGTCATAAATTGCTTTAGTTCTGCACCCCTTCAAGATCCAATTATTTTTGTTTTTCTGTCTTACCTTAGATCCGAAAGTTTCATCTGTTACTGTGAGATCCGTTTCTCCTCGCACCAATATAGGCGGTTTGACCTTGTATAACAGTGTATGCCATTAGCCCTCTGATAAACCGGAGGAGCATTTTACCTTCATAATTATGCTCCGGTTTAACAGTGTCTGAGCCATCCTGTGCTAGTATACCCTTGTTCTCTTGTTGCATTAGTCTCCGGGTTGTACCATTTCACATATCAGTATGCTTCTTACTCCCTTGTCTCTTGTATATAATCATATGTAGCTTATAAACCGGCCTTTCATTTTCAGTTTGTTTGCTTTGCAATGGCCAAACAATTCACTTCCTGCAACTGGGCTCATTCCCGGGTTACTGAAGCTCAGTTGAATGAGATGGTTGGCATCGGCTCTCTGCCTAAGAAAACTGAGATCAAATGGCGAGTACCAGGAACAGAAAATCCTCCAACCCCTAGGCAGGGCGAGGTGGTGGTCTTTGTTGACCATATAGGCCGTGGTTTCAAACCGCTAGGGTCAAAGTTTTATCGAGATGTGCTTGCCAGCTTCCAACTGCATCCACAAGATATTTGTCCCAACTCAGTTTCCAACTTATGCAACTTCCAGGTCTTCTGTGAAGTATATTTACAAGAAGAACCAACTGCCGAACTATTCCGAGATTTCTTTCACTTAAACCGGCGCACAGAGTTTGTGAATGGCCCGAACACAGAGCTTGGTGGTGTATCAATTCAAAAGCGGAAAGAAGTGGAATTTCCTCATGCCAAACATCATAGCCACCCAAAGGAATGGAACCAAACATGGTTTTATTGCAGAGACACTTCGCCTGAGGATGAAAATCCCCTCCCCGGTTTTTGTGATCACAGACTATCCAATACTCACCCAATGCCACAACGTCTGAGCTCTTCAGAAAGGGAGAAATACGCTCCTCAACTCGCCAAGATCCGGGCCTTTATGGCAAACGGTTTAACAGGCGTGGATTTTGTGCGCTGCTGGATATCTTGGAGTATCTTCTGCTAAGCCGGCGTCCTGGTTTAATGTGCGAATATACCGGTGAGTTTGACGACCCTCAACGCCATTGCGACATCCAATTATCTGAGGAAGAAGTTACTGAAGGTGTAAAGAAGATTCTGAATGAATTGGAACTGGTCTGCAGTCAAACCGGTCTGAGTCCCTTCTATGCCAAGAATAAACCGCCTGCTGTAAGCATTACACTTCCTCTTCATCTCTAATATCTTTAACTTATACAATCTGTAACCCTTCTTCTTTATATATATAGGGTGATGACCCCTTCTGGAAACGGAAATCCATCGAGAAAGCGCTAAAGCCAACTGGAGAGAAAGTGGTCAAGCCAACCCGCCCGAAGACCAAAGCCGTAAAACGGACGTCAAAGCGGAAAACGGCTGACCGGATTAATATGGAGCTTGATGATGGTACTGATGACCCAGAAGTTGAGGTAGAACTTGACTCACTTGGCTCTCTTTTTATGCATCTTGTTAACACTGATCTTCCTCAGGAGGAGGCAGAAGCTAGTCAGGCTGATGACGTAGAGGTAATTACCCTTTCCTCCGATTCAGACTCTATGCCAACACAAAAAACTCGCCAAGCAATCTGGAAAGTAAGCTTTTCTCATTCTATTGCTCACTTGGATCCAACATTTATTTTTAAGACTTAACAGCATGAAGCTCGCCGGACAACCCGGCACGGTGGCCAACAGGTCACCTTTGCCGGTTTACCTGATACTCTGGTTCGGAAGCGCCGGTCTGAGGTCTCTCCTACTTCTGACCATTCTTACCCCAAGGCAGGTTATTTCAGACAGCCTCTTAATCCGTCCGATTCAAATTATCAGGTGACACCTCCTTCCTCTTCTGGTGAATCGACAGCAACTCAACTCCCCCCTTTGAAAACTGTGGCCGGGTGAGTTATAAAAAACCTTTCCTTTCAATACGCCCTATATCTTTTGAATAGGATGTTAACCCTTTTTATTCTGTTTGCAGGGCCAAAGCCAGACCCAGCAAGAAAGCTCGGGTCACCAATCCGCCAGAAGACCCTATCGCCGAAGAAGAACCAAGAGGTGAACCGGAAGGCCCCCATCCTGAAACAACTTTTGATGATCCGCCCCTTGAAGGCCAACATACCGACGAACCAACAGATGCTGAGCCTGCCGCCCCTGATACTGAACCGGTAGAACCAAACCGGTCTAGTCCAATGAAAGACACTGAAATTCCATCATCATCCACCAAAAATCATGAAAGCCAAGGTGATGACGTTGTTATTACTGGAATAGGCCACAACTCTCCTGGCCATCCTGTCATTTTGGCTCAGCATAGTGCCAAAGAAGAGCAAATTGCCAGGGATAAAGGTAAATGGAGCAGCGACTTATCAAACTATGCATATCATAACGCTGATGAGCTTCATTCCGGCTTTTTGAACCGTCTGCACTCAAACTGGGATTATGAAGCCGGTTTGGTGAATTTGATGAAAGAGTGATATGAGGTAAATCCTTCTCCCTTGTATATTGATTTATAGCTGAAATACTATTCCAAGTAGCCCCCAAGAGTCGTTTTATGATTGTTAATCACAAACCGGGTCTTTGTAACACTTCAAGCATCCCATCATTGATCCTTGCAAAAGCGTGTCCCCAATCATAGATAAGTATCATCTTTGAAAAAATTAGATAACTTTCTGCAGCATAGCCACCAAAGGCCGGTTTAACTTGGCAAGTTAACCCGGTTTTTAATCCACACCGCCAGTTTAGAACAGACGTACATTAGCCCCCAAGTGTCAAGGATAATGCTTGCATTGTTCTGGAGACTTGTATAGAGTATAGTATTTGAGAGCAAATAGGCATTAGCCCCCAAGTATGAAGTGGATAACTTGTTATATGCTTTATACTTAGTGCATAAATATGTTGTTTGTTGAATATACCTTCAATGTTGCAGGCTGAACTGAGAAACAAAGATGCCCAAAACTCTGACTTGCAAGAAAATGTGAAGTCTCAACAAGCCGAAGCTGCAAAAGCCAAAGAGGAGCTGACCCAGGCCCTGGCCGGAATGGAAAAGCTGAAAGAATCCTTCAACCAAGATCGTGTTGAATGGGAAACCAAAAAAGACGGTTTAACCAAAAGAGCTGTAGACGCCGAGGAAGCCCTGAAACCGGTGGTTGAAGAACTAGCCGGTTTGAAGCGCCAAATCAATGCTATGACCTCTGCTATATTTTGTAAGTCTCTGCTTATGTATGTTGCACCAGTCAATGAATCTTAAAACTCACCAAAATGTTGATAAAATATTTGGCAGGCACTTGGATCACTCATCTTGGTGCAGATATGCAGATGAAGCTCAAAGCCGCATATACATTGGTTGAGCAGCTATACTCTGGGTCTCAGCGAGCCATTAGTATGATGGCTTACAACAAACCGGCGCCAACTTTGATTAAGGAGACCCTTGAGAAGTTGGGCATGTTACCAGCGCGTATTGTCTAGTTGAAGAGAGCTGCTGCCAGAGCAGGAGCATTAACCACCCTTATTCGAGACAAGGCCTGGATTCCAGACCTTGAAGCGGAGGATATCATTAAAGGATATCCATGCGTTAAAGAAGACAGTTCAAACTTTGACAATGATGATCTTCGGCGGCTGACCAAACAGATGCGGCCAGCGGCCAGCAAGTTGGCCGAGGACACCGATTTGTCCCATTTTCAACCGTTTTATGATGTAGAAGGGAAAAGACAGCCGGCCGATATCCATGAAGTCGAAGAACTTGTGCCTCTGATTCATAAGCACACTTAAGCCCCTGATATTAACCCTTCTGGTCTTATCCATGAGGAAGCAGTGTTCCAAGCTTTAACCGGAATCGATTGGTCAACGACGGATTTCCATCGGCTGGGGAGGGATGAAGAAGTGCCTAAATCAACTGATCCGCAACCGTCAAACCGTCATGATGAAGAGTCCTGATCCAGTTGCCGGTTTATATGGCTTCTGTGAAAAACAATGGCACTGTTTGAGCCGCTTTGAAGCTTCATGTAATAGGATAGCTGAAACTTTGTTGATCTGCCATGCCATCGAGCATGTTTCATAATGCTTTGTGACAATCTGTGCCGCCCTTCAGGATATATTTTATGCATAGCCTATGATGACTTGCCTTCCTGGGTCCAAAAAAAACTTAAAAGTGTCTAGCGGTTTACCGCTAGACATGTCATAATATCCAAGAAGTATATAATACTTTAGCTGAATAATCAAGTGTTTGTATAAAAAATAATGTACAGAACATACCTCATTGATTGACCAAACGTGTATAAAGCCAAGGTGTTTAACACCAACCCGATACATTTGATAATTTTATCTTCATAATGCTGGTGTATATATTAATCCAGACCGGTATAACTACCGGTTTTTCTTTATAACACTTGTGATTTAGTCAAACCAGACCGGGTCAATGACCACCAGTTTATAATTGATCATGTGCCAATCAACTGGTAGTTGGAAAGCAAGCCGGGTCAAGGATGCTGGTTTATCAAAAAATACTTATGATTTTCAACAAACAAAATTCAAATAGGAAAATATGCGAGGCTTTTTACGAGCTGCCAGGCTCCAAATCGGGGCTTTTCATGGGCTGCCAGGCCTCTGAGTTAAACCATTTATCAAAGCCTTTTAAGATGGGCCTCCAATTAACCAATCATCATTTTAACTGTGACAAGTTCAGGGTCTGTAAAAGATTGACTTGTCAAACATTCGATGGGTCATACCAGGATTACCTGGATAGGAGTGGCTTACTTGATGAAGGCAGGCTAACCCGGGGTTTTAGGTGAATACACCAGGCTTCCGAGCCGTGGCTTGATAGCCAATTACGAGGGTCCTTTCAAACTCTTTGTTGCTTTGCAAAAAAGAGCCCCCAAGTAACTTTGTGAGCGATGCTCAGTGTGTGCCTATGTTTGAGTCTGTACTATGTACAACACTCTCTTTGGCTCCACAAATTTTCCTTGTATGGCTTGAAATGCCTACCAAGAGGTGTAGCTGAGGTTCAAACATGACCAAGCCCCCTAGTGATTTTCTTTATCTCTATGCAGCTGCTAAAGCCGGTTTAACAAAGACTCCGCTTTGTTAGTTATCGTGTAAAAGCACACAAATGATATAAGAAAGAACAGATACCCCGCTTATAACTGAGGCTCCGGTTTATACCCCGCTTATAACCTATGGCTTCAAGTATAATAAGGCTGAAGGAGAGCTATGTTCCATGGCCACTTTGTCTCCTCCTCCGATTGACGTGAGTCTTCATGCTCTCGAACATCAATGAGGTAGTAAGATCCGTTGTGCAGGTTTTTGCTGACCACAAAAGGTCCTTCCCAAGGGGGGGATAACTTGTGCATATCAGTCTGATCCTAGATGAGCCGGAGCACCAAATCACCTTCTTGAAAGGTTCTAGTTTTAACCCGGCGGCTGTGATAACGTCGAAGATATTGTTGATAAATCGCCGAACGTGCTGTTGCAAGATCACGCTCTTCATCCAATAGGTCCAGAGCATCCTGACGTGCCTTCTCATTATCAGCCTCAACATAAGCTGCAACACGGGGCGAATCGTGACGAATGTCACTAGGAAGAACTGCCTCCGCTCCATACACCATGAAGAAAGGTGTGTAACCCGTAGACCTATTGGGTGTGGTGTTGATGCTCCATAACACAGAAGGTAACTCCTCAACCCAACAACCCGGCGTCCGCTTTAAGGGAACCATAAGCCTTGGTTTGATACCCCTTAGAATCTCTTGATTTGCCCTTTCGGCTTGACCATTAGATTGGGGGTGAGCCACTGATGCTAGATCAAGCCGGATGTGCTCACATTGACAGAATTCTTCCATCTCCCCTTTTGACAGATTAGTTCCATTATATGTTATAATACTGTGTGGAAAACCAAATCGGAATATCACCTTTTTGATGAATTGAACCGCCGTGGCTGCATCACACTTGCTGACTGGCTCTGCCTCCACCATTTAGTGAATTTATCAACTGCTACTAACAGGTGGGTCTTCTTGTACTTAGAGAGCTTGAAGGGTCCAACCATATCAAGCCCCCAAGTTGCAAACGGCCACGTAATTGGAATCATCCGCAACTCTTGAGCCGGAACATGCGCACGGCTGGCAAAATTTTGACATCCATCACACCTCTTGACTAAATCCTCTGCATCATCATGCGCCGTCAACCAGTAAAAACCGTGGCGAAAAGCTTTGGCAACCAACGATTTTGAACCGGCGTGGTGACCACAATCCCCTTCATGGATTTCTCGCAAAATCTCACGACCTTCTTGAGGAGAAACACATCGCTGAATTGCTCCTGAAACACTGTAATGATGTAACTCCCCGTTGAGTATGGTCATTGACTTGGAATGCCGGATTATCTGTTGAGCCAACATTTCCTCATCTGGTAACGCGCCCCGGTTCATGTAATCCAAATATGGGATCGTCCAATCCGGTATGGCATGTAGAGCTGCCACCAACTGAGCCTCCGGATCAGGAATAGCCAAATCTTCTTCAGTTGGTATTTTGACTGACGGATTGTGCAACACATCAAGAAAGACATTGGGCGGAACCGGTTTACATTGGGAACCAAGATGACTTAAAGTGTCCGCCGCTTCATTCTTCTGCCGGTCTATATGGTGCACCCGATAACCTTTAAAGTGACCAGCCACTGCGTCTACCTGTCTCCGATATGCAGCCATGAGTGGGTCTTTAGAATCCCAAGTGCCAGACACCTGCTGGGCCACTAGATCTGAATCGCCGAAGCACTTAACCCGGCTCAAATTCATCTATTTAGCCATCTGAAGCCCGTGGAGTAAAGCCTCATATTCAGCTGCATTGTTAGTACAAGGAAACATTAAACGGAGGACATAACAAAACTTGTCACCTCGTGGGGAAGTTAATACGACTCCAGCCCCCGAGCCCTCCAACTGTCTGGATCCATCAAAATGAATGGTCCAATATGTATTATCTGGCTTCTCTTCAGGTGCCTGTAACTCCGTCCAATCGTTGATGAAATCCACAAGTGCCTGGGACTTGATCGCCGTGCGGGGTATATATTTGAGCCCATGAGGTCCAAGCTCAATGGCCCACTTGGCAACCCAGCCAGTTGCCTCTCTGTTTTGAATGATGTCGCCCAGAGGAGCTGAACTGACCACTGTGATGGGATGGCCCTAAAAATAGTGTTTAAGCTTTCGGCTTGCCATAAACACCCCATACACCAGTTTCTGCCAATGTGGATACCTCTGTTTTGACTCAATGAGCACCTCACTGATATAATAAACCGGCCGTTGAAACGGATACTCCTTGCCAGGCTGCTTGCGCTCTACCATAATGGCTACGCTAACAGCCCGGGCATTAGCAGCCACATATAATAATAATGGCTCTTTATCGATCGGCGCTGCAAGCACGGGCCATTCAACTAGCTGCCTCTTCAGATCCTCGAACGCTTTATCAGCTGCCTCACTCCAGACAAAGTTATCTGTTTTCTTGAGCATCTGATATAAAGGGATGGCCTTTTCTCCAAGGCGGCTGATAAACCGGCTCAAGGCTGTAATCCGGCCGGCCAGTCATTGAACATCGTTAATACACGCCGGTTTAGCCAAGGATGTAATTGCTGCAATCTTCTCCGGATTAGCCTCAATGCCTCTGTTTGAAACCAGAAAACCTAAGAGCTTACCTGCCGGGACACCGAAAATGCACTTCTCCGGATTGAGCATCATCTTGTAAACCCGGAGATTGTCAAAGGTTTCCCGTAGATCATCTATCAATGTCTCCTCCTTTCTGGATTTGACCACAATATCATCCACATACGCATGAACATTGCGCCCAATTTGTTTATGTAGGCAATTCTGAACACATCGCTGGTAAGTCGCCTGGGAACTCTTGAGTCCAAAGGGCATAGAAACATAGCAGAAGGGTCCAAAGGGAGTTATGAAGGCTGTTTTCTCCTGGTCCTTAACTGCCATTTTGATCTGATGATAACCATAGTAAGCATCTAGAAAGCACAAACGGTCACAACCCGCCGTAGCATCAATTATCTGATCTATGCGAGGGAGAGCAAAGGGGTCTGCAGGGCAAGCTTTGTTTAAATCTGTGTAGTCCACACACATGCGCCAAGTGCCATTTTTCTTAAGAACCAGCACCGGATTGGCTAACCACTCTGGATGAAAAACTTCAACAATAAACCCAGCAGCCAACAGACGGGCTACCTCTTCACCTATAGCCTTGCGTCTCTCTTCGTTGAAACGGCGGAGGAACTGCCGGACCGGTTTGAACTTAGGATCAATGTTGAGTGTGTGCTCAGCGAGTTCCCTCGGTACACCTGGCATGTCAGAAGGTTTCCATGCGAAGATGTCCCAATTCTCACGGATGAACTCGATGAGCGCGCTTTCCTATTTGGGATCCAGGTTAGCGCTGATGCTGAACTGTTCTGATGAATCGCCAGGAACAAATTTAACCATCTTAGTGTTTGTAGCCGATTTGAACTTCAACGCTGGATCATGTTCCGTGGGTGGCTTTTTTAAAGAGGTCATGTCTGCCGGATCAACTTGCTCCTTATAGAATTTTGACTCCTCCGTGGCACAAACCGACTCAGCATAAGCCGCATCGCCTTCTTCGCACTCCAAAGCAATCTTTCTACTTCCATGCATTGTGATAGTCCCTTTATGACCTGGCATTTTAAGCTGTAGATAAACATAACATGGCCTTGCCATAAACTTATCATAAACCGGCCGCCCAAACAAGGCGTGGTACGGACTTTTGATCTTTACCACCTCAAATGTCAAAGTTTCTGACCTTGAATCGTAGTCATCTCCAAAAGCTACCTCCAAAGCTATCTTACCAACAGGATATGCAGACTTACCAGGCACCACACCATGAAAGACCGTATTTGATGGTTTAAGATCCTTATCTGTCAACCACATACGGCGGAATGTATCATAATACAAAATATTGATACTACTTCCCCCATCCATGAGCACTTTAGTGAACTTGTATCCCCTGACTTGAGGGGCTACCACCAAGGCCAAATGACCTGGATTATCAACCCGGGGCGGGTGATCATCTCTGCTCCACAAAATAGGTTGCTCAGACCAGTGTAAATACTGAGGTACTCCCGGCTCAACAGACTTGACTGCCCTTTTGTGAAGCTTCTAATCACGTTTGCACAAACTAGTAGTGAAGACATGATATTGCCCGCTGTTCAGCTGTTTGGGATTGCTCTGATAACCCGACTGCTTCTGCTGCTGCTGACTCCCCTGATGGCTGTAACCTCCCTGGTTGCCTTGGTGTCCTTGATTGACATGTCCGGTTTGGTTGCCTGGAAACCCTGAACCGGAACCACCTCCGTAACCGGGGCCGTGGAAACCTCCTCCTGAACTACCGGGCGGGCCATTGTCATATTGGAACATATTGGAATTCTTGAAGTCCCGCATGATATAGCAATCTTTCCAAAGATGTGACACCGGCTTCTCCTTCGATCCATGCTTTGGACAGGGCTGATTTAACAGGCGCTCCAAATTGTTGCCTGATCCTCCACCCCTCTGGGGCTGCTTGAATTTACGGCGCCGGCCATTCTCCTGGGCGCTGGTATTTGCCACAAAGTCCAAGCTACTGTCGGCCTTGCGCTTACCACCGCTTCCATGGCCTGCCGGATTATGTTGCTGACCTTTGGCATTGCCGTTCTTCTTACCTTTCTCCGGTTTGTCCTCCTCTGAATCCGGATCCTTGGTATTATCTGAAACGGCGTATTTAACCAAAGCGGCCATGAGTGTTGACATGTCATTGCAGTGACGTTTGAGCCTTCCCATCTTCTGTTTTAACGGTTTGAAACGACAATTGCCCTCTAATGTTAACACTGCTATATCTGCATTGATACGATCTGATCAATGCAAAATCACTAAAACTCGTTTGACCCAATGGGTCGTGGACTCCCCTTCCTCTTGGACACAAGCGGCCAGATCTATGATTGACATCGGCTGCTTACACGTATCCTTGAAGTTCTGGATAACCCGGTGCTTCAATTCGGCCCATGATCCAACAGAGTTGGTTGACAAGCTCTTCAACCAAGTGCGAGCTATTCCTTCCAACATCATGGTGAAATATTTAGCACACATTGCCTCATCCACATCTAACATCTCCATTTCCATCTCATAGCTTTCCACCCACGCCTCTGGTTGCAAATCGGCGGTGTAATTTGGTACCTTACGAGGTCCCTTGAAATCCTTGGGCAGTCTCACATTACGTAACGTGGGAGTCAAACACGGCACCCCTAAGGAACTGAACATCACCCCTCGCTCCACGGAGGCCGTGGGGTGAACCGGAGTATGCTGTCGTGCTCCGTGTCGGGCTGTCAACTCGGCCTCCCGACGTGCACGACCATGATCCACAACATCTTGCGCATTAGCGCCTCCCCCGGCCGGGTTGTTCCCCCATGGTGAATCTCCGACGTGCGCTACTGGACACGACCGGTTCGTCCTCCACGTGTCTGCTATAACTCCGGCTTGGACGGGGAGTAGAATGGATCCTCTCACGACTGTGTGAATACGCCTGTTGTTGATTTACCGTTGTTTGAAGGAGATCCCTGGCCCGACGTGCTTCCACTACAATTGGTGACTCGCCGTCGGCTGGGAGGGCCGCCAGGCGTGAAGCGACGGCCACAATGTTGTCCAACGGGTTGGAATAATGCCCGAGCGGCGTTGATGGCACAACGTTGTTCTGGCGAGGCAGGTCCGTCGTGCGTGGCTGAACCGACGCTCCTGCTCCCGGCGCCCCCGCCCGGTTTAGTGTGGGTTGGTTACCAGCTCCTGCTCCTGGCGTGTTGAAAAGATTCTGCGGCTCATAAACCGACGGGAGATGTGATCGATACCATCTTCTCATGACTTCCTCTGAAGCATTCTGATCTACTCTAATCTGGTAGGCATGTGCTTCCAACTCGGCCTGCTCCGTAGCCATCCTAGATTTCTCTGCTGCTAGGTCCGCTTTAGCCTGGGCTATCTGATCTTTCACCTTTACAATCTCCGCATTGTGCTGATCCCTGGCTGCTGCATCCACCTCCGCGGACATCAACGTTGCCAGAGCGTCGAACAAATCAGACAAGACTTGGGCCAGGGGTGGCGCCGAGCTTCCTGCCCCTGCTGGTGTGGCCGTCGTTGAACCAGAGAGCATTGCTGCGACGGTAGATGAATGAGGCGCCGATTGTGTGCCGACCATGAAGATGGCGGCCCAGTTTGGTAGACCAAGGGAATCCGGAATACTATTGCCCTCGGATCCTCCCTCAATCCGTCCGTCCTGCAACTGGTAAAGCGATTCGGTCTCTCCAGAAGACTCGTCATCAGAGCAGACTACAGTTTCTCCATAGGACACCGGTCCATCCTCGTACCCCGATCCATGGACGACACCTACGAAAACATGCCTTGCTTCGGGCTGAACCAGCGAAGAACTTGCACGCCGAGCCGTTTCGATGATGTCGGTGCAAATGTCTGGCTCGGGGGCCGGTTCACCGATCTTGCCGATGAAGACGTGAATCCCACCAAAGGGGACCCGGTACCCGTATTCGATTGAATCGGCCTCGGGACCCCATCCTGCGTTGTCGATGTAGAGCTTGCCGCGACGACTCTTCGTCATCCGGCCCATAGCGTATCCCTAAAGTCCATCAAAGCTGCCCTTCAAGAACTCAAAACCATCGTGCGATAGCCCCACGGTGGGCGCCAACTGTCGTGGGTTTGTCATGGCAGATGTCTTTGTGAAAGGACTTAGTCGTGGAGCCATCGCTACGGGTTAGCTTAAGGGGTTAAGGCGGACAAGGGACACAGGGAATTTTATACTAGTTCGGCCCCTTTGAGGAAGGTAAAAGCCTACGTCTAGTTGTGATTGGTATTGCTAGGGTTTCGAAGGCCAGGGAGCGAATCCGCTTTGTCTGGCTCTTGAGTTGTTGTTTTCTCTCCCTAAACCGCTGCTGGGTCGTCCCTTTATATATATAGGTTCACGCCCGCCGGTTTACAGAGTCCCGAGCCGGATTATAAACGTATCCAGTTCAGTCTCTATCCTTCCTATCTTACAATACAAGTTACATGACTAATCCGGTTTACATTTACAGGCTTTAACCCGCCTTTGGGCCTTGGGCCTCCATGAAGTGCCATCATCCTTGCATCTTTATGGGCTTCTAGTCTTCAAGGAGTCAACCCGGCTACATAAGGCCGGTTTACCTCCAGTAGTAATATCCCCAACAGAGGGGGTGTGCGACGGCTTGGGGAAGGGGCAAGCGGCGCGGGAGGAGTCCCTGCCAAACTCCGCTAGCGGCGGCGGTGGCGCTCGCGGTCTCCAGCTCGGAGACGAGGCGCAGGCGGCTTGGGCCGGCTTGGCTGGGCTTCGGCCCAGTCGAGCGCTGCATGTTTTTTTAAAATAATTTCACCGGAACTAAAAAAATCCTAGAAAATAAAATAAAAATCTAAAAATGCCAAAACAAAATTTCACCGTCTAAATAAAATATTTAGAATAAGATGAACATTTTCTTGGCCCTAAAATGCAACTTTGGAAAAACGTGCAATTTTTCTAATTCAAATAAAATAGCGATAAACTCCGGATAAAAGCAAATATTTGATTTTAATATTTTCCTCTAATATTTCATTTATTTTGGAGAAGTCATATTATCCCCTCTCATATATTTTAATATGAAATATTTTCGGAGAGAAAAATAATTAAAACCAAAAATCCTCGTTTCAATATTTGATAAAACTCAAATATGAAAACAGGGAAATTCCCAACTCTCTCTGAGGGTCCTTGAGTTGCTTAGGATTTCGAGGATTGCGAAGCGAAATGCAATAAAATATGATATGCATGAATGATCTATGTATAATATTCCAAATTGAAAATTTGGGATGTTACATACCTACCCCCCTTAAGATGAATCTCGCCCTCGAGATTCGGGTTTGCTAGAGAATAGGTGTGGGTGGTCTTTGCGAAGATCATCCTCTCGTTCCCAAGTGGCTTCATCCTCGGTATGGTGGCTCCACTGAACTTTGCAAAACTTGATAACCTTTCTGCGGGTGACTCGGCTGGCAAATTTGAGAATCCTGACTGGCTTCTCCTCATAGGTCAAATCACTGTCCAACTGAATCGCCTCCAAGGGTACTGTATCTCTTAACGGTATCGGCCATCTCAGCATGACACTTCTTCAGCTGTGAAACATGAAATACATCATGAACTCCTGACGGTCCTTCAGGTAACTCCAACTTGTAGGCAACTTCTCCCATACGTTCGAAAATTTGATACGGTCCTACAAATCTCGGGGCTAACTTTCCCTTAACTCCAAAACATTTCACTCCTCGTAGGGGTGACACTCGTAGATATGCTCTATCTCCAATTTCATAGGTTACCTCCTTTCGTTTCGAATCTGCATAACTCTTCTGTCTGGATTGAGCTATCTTCAGTCTATCTCGGATCAACTTAACTTTCTCTTCAGACTCTTTGATCAAATCTGGTCCAAACAACTGTCGGTCTCTGACTTCATCCCACATCAACGGTGTTCTACACCTTCGTCCATACAGGGCTTTGAACGGTGCCATCTTCAAACTGGCTTGATAGCTATTCTTGTATGAGAACTCCGCGTAGGGAAAGTTGTCATCCCAACTAGATCCATAATCTAGCGCACAGGCCCTCAACATATCCTCCAGAATCTGGTTGACTATCTCGGTCTGTCCATCTGTCTGCGGGTGGAATGCTGTACTGAACTCCAACCTTGTCCCCAAACTTTGGTGCAGCTGATGCCAAAACATTGAAGTAAACTGTGTCCCTCTATCTGATACAATTGTCCTCGGAACTCCATGCAAACATAAGATCCTGGTCATATATATCTTGGCCAACTTTGCACTCATATAGGCGGTTTTCACTCGGATAAAGTGAGCTACTTTGGTCAAGCGATCAACTACGACCCATATAGAATCATATCCTGATTTGGTCCTGGGCAATCCGGTGATAAAATCCATGCCAAGTTTATCCCACTTCCATTCAGGTGTCGACATAGGCTGTAACAACCCTCCTGGCTTTTGGTGCTCAGCCTTCACTCTCTGACATACATCACATACAGCTACATACTCGACAATATCCTTCTTCATACCAGTCCACCAGAAACATTCCTTCAAATCCAAATACATCTTGGTGCTTTTGGGGTGTATCGAGTATGGTGAGTCATGAGCCTCCTGAAGTATTAACTTCCTGATCTCTGTGTTATTGGGCACATAAACACGGTCCTCGAACCATAAGGTGTTGTGCTCATCCTCACAAAAACCTTTGGCCTTTCCTTCGCTCATTCTCTCTTTTATCTCGGCAATCTCTTTGTCCTCCTTCTGAGCTTCTCGAATCTTTCCTAACAATGTAGATTGAACCTCCATTGTTGCAACAAAACCTCTAGGAACAATCTCCAATCGAAGTTCCATGAGATCCTCTGCTAACTCCTTCGGCAGTCTCGTGCTCACTAGGGTATTAGCATAACTCTTCCGACTCAACGCGTCTGCTATGACTTTGGCCTTGCCTGGATGATAGTGAAGCTTCATGTCATAATCCTTTATAAGCTCCAACCATCTCCTCTGCCTAAGGTTCAGCTCCTTCTGTGTGAAGATGTACTTCAAACTCTTATGATCCGTATACACATCACAACGATTTCCAATAAGGTAATGCCTCCAGGAATTCAACGCATGCACTAAGGCAGCCAACTCCAAATCATGCGTGGCATAATTCAACTCGTGTGGTTTCAGTTGTCGCGAGGCATACAAAACAACTCTTCCGTCCTGCATAAGCACACTTACAAGGATCAAGGCAACTCTGAGAACTTTGTAGGCAAGATGACCATACACTCGAAATCACTTCTATCTTTGCTTGCTAGATGCTCGCTCTTTTGCGATGCCTATGTTATGATACCTACCACTTGCTTATCATGCCTCCCATATTGCCATGTCAAACCTCTAACCCACCATGTCCTAGCAAACCGTTGTTTGGCTATGTTACCGCTTTGCTTAGCCCCTCTTATAGCGTTGCTAGTTGAAGGTGAAGATTGGAGTTTGTTCCTTGTTGGGAGATGTTTCTTATTGGGATATCACCATATTATCTTGTTTATCTTAATGCACCTATATACTTGGTAAAGGGCGGAAGGCTCGGCCTTATGCCTAGTGTTTTGTTCCACTCTCGCCGCCCTAGTTTCCGTCATATCGGTGTTATGTTCCCGGATTTTGCGTTCCTTACACGGTTGGGTTATAATGGGAACCCCTTGACAGTTCGCCTTGAATAAAACTCCTCCAGCAATGCCCAACATTGGTTTTACCATTCGCCACCTAGCCTATTTTTCCCTTGGGTTTCCGGAGCCCGAGGGTCATCTTTATTAACCCCCCCCCCCGGGCCAGTGCTCCTCTGAGTGTTGGTCCAAACTAGAGCCCTGTGCAGCGCCCCCTCGGGGAAACTCGAGGTTTGGTTTTAGCTGTATGGAGCAATCATCTGAGTGTGCCCTGAGAACGAGATATGTGCAGCTCCTATCGGGATTTGTCGGCACATTCGGGCGGTGTTGCTGGACTTGTTTTTCCATTGTCGAGGATGTCTTGTAATCGGGATGCCGAGTCTGATCGGATTGTCTTGGGAGAAGGAATATCCTTCTTTGACCGTGAGAGCTTGTGATGGGCTAAGTTGGGTCTCCCCTACAGGGATTTGAACTTTCGAAAGCCGTGCCCACGGTTATGGGCAGATGGGAATTTGTTAATGTCTGGTTGTAGAAAACTTGAAACTTAACTTATTTAAAATGCATCAACCGCGTGTGTAACCATGATGGTCTCTTCTCGGTGGAGTCCGGGAAGTGAACACGGTGTTGGAGTAATGCTTGACGTAGGTTGTTCCAGGATCACTTCTTGATCATAGTTGTTCGACCGTGCTTTTGCCTTCTCTTCTCGCTCTCTTTTGCGTATGTTAGCCCCCATATATGCTAGTCGCTTGCTGCAGCTCCACATCATACCTTTACCTTACCTATAAGCTTAAATAGTCTTGATTGCGAGGGTGTGAGATTGCTGAGTCCCCGTGACTCACAGATTACTTCCAAAACCAGATGCAGGGACCGATGATACAGCTCCAGGTGATATGACCGAGCTCAAGTGGGAGTTCGATGAAGACTCTCGTTGTTACTACGTGTCTTTCCCAGATGATCAGTAGTGGTGCCTAGTTGGGGCGATCGGGAACTATGTTGCATTTGGGGTTTATCTTCATTTTGGTTTCGTAGTCGGACCTTGAGTGTATTTGGATGAATGTAATGTTATTTATGTATTTGTGTGACGTGGCGAGTGTAAGCCAACTATGTTACTCGTATTCCCTTATTGTATTTCATGGGTTGTTGTGACGATTACCTCACTTGCGACATTGCTTTCAATGCGGTTATGCCTCTAAGTCGTGCTTCGACACGTGGGAGATATAGCCGCATCTAGGGCGTTACAAGTTGGTAATCAGAGCCTTCCCTGACCTTAGGAGCCCCCTGCTTGATCAAATCGTTGGCATTGTTGAGTCTAGAAAAATGTTTTGAGTCATTTAGGATTATATATATATCGGAGCGTAGGACTTCTTTTTACTCCTCAGTCCCTTCGTCGCTCTGGTGAGGCATCCTGACGTAGTGTTTTGACTCTTCTATTCTCAAATTTCACTAAATTTTTTTTAGGATCACGCGGGTATCTTGGAATCGTTCCGATGGTTTTGTGACGAGAACATTGTTCTTGGTGCCTCCTGACATTTAGGGGTTGTGGCAGTGTCCCGGGGAGTTGAGCTCCGAGGTGTTGTCGTCACAATTTTATCGTCGAGATTCTGGAATACCTGAGTTTCGCCGACATCGAAAATCTCTTTTATGCAGTTGTTGGTGAGATAACCTCGATGCCACCCAGTACTGGGGCGGGAGTTTGGGAGTATTGCCATAACTTGTATAACGGATGCTTTTCGAAGGTTGAGGTGAATGATTTCCGAAGTTTTCTTGGTTATGTGTTGAAGGATGGATATAGCTGGATGTAGGATTTTCTAGCTTTGGGTGAGATATTATGCTTCCCCTGTATCCCCAACACCTGATTGCATAACCGGAAAGGTTCGGGAGTTTCATAGGTGGGAATTCTTGTAGCTCTAGTTCTTCTTCCGCGGATATTTGGTTTGGGATTGGGTAATCCTCACCAAGTATTTGTTCTTGTCCGTACCTTGTTATTTTATTCTTCTACTTCTATCTAAGTGGCTTCTCAATTTATGGAAATGTGACCATTTCAATTGGAATTCATTCGTTCATTTTGTTCGGATGTGAAGACTATATGTTGCAATTTCGATCCATTTGATTCAGCTTGAATTTATGTCTGTCAAGATGCTAACGGATGTCACCCTCTTCAAGATGGCTCCTGCTAAGGGTCAGAATCAGAATCAGGATCCGCCACCACCACCTCCACCTCCGGAGGCATGGCAAGCTGTGATGGCCACTACCAATGCAAACATGCAGCTGATCATGCAAATTCTGCAAGAGCGCAACCAAGGGAATCAGGGCCATGGCAACAATCAGAATCAATTTGCTACACTCAACCAGTTCCTCGCTAACCAGCCAAAGACCTTTAGCAACTGTGTCGAGGCCTCAGACGCTGATGATTGGCTCGTGGATATATGCAAGCATTTCGAGTGCAGCAACGTCAGGCCTGAGGACTTTGTCAAGGTTGCCTCCTTCCAACTCAAAGACCAAGCTGCAGAATGGTTTCAACAATACAAAGATTCCAGAGGAGGCCGTGTGATTACCTAGGATGAATTCCGTCAAGACTTCAAAGCTCATCACATTCCTCAGAGTATTGTTGAAAGCAAGCGTGAGGAATTCTGCAACCTAAAGCAATGCAGCTTGTCTGTTTACCAGTATAACATTCTGTTCCAAAGGCTCGCTCGTTTCTCCAAGCAAGACGTCCCTGACGAGAAGAGCATGATTTATGAGTTCAGGGGTGGCCTCAGAGAAGATCTCCAAGTAGCTCTCGTCCTTTTTGAGCCGAAGAAGTATGATGAGTTCTACAATATGGCAATGAAGCAGGAGACTGCTCAACTCAAGTGTGATGCTTCCAAGAACAAGGAGGATCATGCCAAGCACTTGCGTTTGGTGCTGGATAAACTCAGAGAACATCAGTTCTATGCGAAGTTTTCAAAGTGCGAGTTTTGGCTCGATGAGGTTCTCTACCTTGGGCATATCATTTCTGCCAAGGGCATAGCGGTGAATCCTGAGAAGGTGTCTACAGTTGTGAATTGGGAACCACCTCAGAATGTGAAGCAACTCCGCAGCTTCCTTGGTCTCGCAAGCTATTGTCGAATGTTCGTTGAGAACTTCTCTAAGATCGCGAAGCCTCTTTCCAACCTTCTCCAAAAGCACGTGAAGTACGTCTGGTTTCCTGAATCTGACATCGCTTTCAACACCCTGAAAGAGAAGTTAGTCACTGCTCCAGTTCTGACTCCTCCTAATGAATCCAACCCGTTTGAGGTCTTCTGTGATGCTTCTCTTCAAGGTCGTGGTACAGTGTTGATGCAAGAGAAGAAAGTTGTGGCCTATACCTCTCGCCAGTTGAAGCCCAATGAAAAGAACTACCCCACTCATGACGTCGAGTTGGCGGCAGTTGTCCATGCTCTTTTAACTTGGAGACATCTCTTATTGGGAAGAAAATTGGACATCTTCACTGATCACAAGAGTCTCAAGTACATCTTCACTCAGCCTAATCTCAACCTCAGGCAGACTCGTTGGTTCGAAATGATTCAAGAGTATAATCCGAGTATCGAATATACTCTAGGCAAGGCCAATGTAATTGCTGACGCATTGAGCAGGAAGGCTTACTGCAACAGTCTGATTATCAAGCCTTACCAACCCGAGCTTTGTGAAGCTTTCTGCAAACTCAACCTTTAAGTTGTTCCTCAAGGATTTCTGGCAAACCTCCAAGTCTCTCCTACTTTGGAAGATCAGATTCACGAGGCTCAACTTCTTGATGCTATGGTGAAGAAGGTGAAGATTGGGATTGCCAAGAGTCAACCTAAGGACAAGTGCTATCGCCTTGATGACAAGGATACTCTATTCTTCGAGGATCACATTGTTGTGCCTAAAGGTGACCCTCGTAAAGTCATTATGAACGAGGCTCATAATTCACTCCTCAATCCACCCTGGAAGTACAAAGATGTACCATGACCTCAAGCAGTCATATTGGTGGACTCGAATGAAGCGCGAGATTGCTCAGTTCGTGAATGAATGTGATGTCTGCAGAAGAGTGAAAGCAGAACACCAACGGCCAGCTGGTCTCCTCCAACCTCTTGCCATTCCAGAATGGAAGTTTGACCATATTGAGATGGACTTCGTGACTGGATTTCCAAAGTCCAAGCGTGGCAATGATGCTATCTTTGTTGTCATCGACAAACTCACTAAAGTGGCTCATTTTCTTCCTATCAAAGAATCCATCACAGCAGCTCAGTTGGCAGAGCTATATACCTCCCGAATTGTCTCTCTGCACGGCATTCCGCAGTTGATTTCTTCAGATCATGGCAGCATCTTCACCTCCAAGTTTTGGGATTCTTTTCATAAGGCCATGGGCACCAACATTCTCTTCAGCACAGCTTTTCATCCTCAAACTAGTGGCCAAGTCGAGCGAGTCAATCAAATTCTTGAAGATATGCTCAGGGCTTGTGTCATATCCTTCGGTATGAAGTGGGAAGACTATCTTCCATATGCCGAGTTCTCCTACAACAACAGCTTCCAAGCGAGTTCGGGCAAGTCCCCATTTGAAATTCTCTATGGCAGGAAGTGCCGTACTCCTCTTAACTGGTCAGAGACTGGTGAACGTCAACTTCTTGGAAATGACTTGATCACAGAGGTAGAAGAAATGTGCAAAGTCATTCGTGATAATCTCAAAGCCGCGCAATCGCGCCAGAAGAGTTACTATGATAGCAAGCATCGTGACTTGGCTTTCGAGATCGGAGACCATGTCTACCTCCGTGTCTCTCCAATGAAAGGTACTCGTCGCTTCGGTATCAAAGGGAAGCTTGCCCTAGATACGTGGGTCCTTTCAAGATCTTAAGCAAGAGAGGCGATCTCGCGTATCAACTTGAGCTTCCCTCCAACTTTGCAAACGTGCACGACGTGTTTCACGTGTCTCAACTCCGCATGTGTTTCAAGACTCCTGACTGCACCATCAACTTCGAAGACATTGATCTCCAAGAAGACATGTCTTATCGTGAGCACCCAGTTGCTATTCTTGAAGAAACTGAGCACAAGACTCGCAACAAGTCTATAAAATTCCTCAAAGTCAAGTGGTCACATCATTCCGATCGTGAAGCCACCTAGGAACGCAAGGATCACCTCCATTCTGAGTACCCGGAGTTTTTCTAGTCCTAGATCTCGGGACGAGATCCTTTCGTAGTGGTGGAGTGTTGTAACACCCGGATGTAACCTACCTTATTTGTACTCAAACTCTTGCCATTTCCTCGTTGTCAGGTTTTTGTCTCCGTGTGTTTTGTCTTTGCCATGCATCTCATATCATGTCATCATGTGCATTGCATTTGAATACGTGTTCGTCTCATGCATTTGAGCATTTTCCCCGTTGTCCGTTTTGCATTCCGGCGCTCCTATGTCCTCCGGTGTCCCTTTTACCTCTTTTCGTGTGTGGGTGTTAAACATTTACGGATTGGACCGAGACTTGCCATGCAGCGTTGGTTTACTACCGGTAGACCGCCTGTCAAGTTTCGTGCCATTTGGACTTCGTTTGATACTCCAACGGTTAACCGAGGGACCGAAAAGGCCTCGTGTGTTTTGCAGCCCAACACCCCTCTAAAGTGGCCCAAAACCCACCTAAATCCCTTCCATCACCTAGACCGTTCGATCACGATCGCGTGGCCGCAAACCGCACCTCATTTGGAGCTTCCTAGCTCCCTCTACCTCTATAAATAGCCCCTCCTCCGAAATTTTCGGATCTCTCCACCCCTAACCCTAGAAAATCTGCTCCTCCAAACACCGGACGTGTCCGGCCCGTGCCGGACAACATCCGCCGCCGCCCGCAGCCAACCAGGACGTGCCATGTGTCCCGGCTGGTCTCCTCCCACCGCCGGCCCACCGAGCCCGACTCGGGCCCCCGCGGCCCGTCTCCTCATCGCCGCCGCCCGCGGGAGAGGCCGCCCGAGCGCCGCCCCGCCTCTCCTCTCGCCGGCCGCCACCTCCTCTCACTGGCGAGCTCCGCCACTGCGCCGGCGCCGCCTCGCCAAGCTCCACCGCGGCAAGTCCCTCGCCGCCTGAGCCGGCGCCGACCTCTGCGGCGCCGCCACCGCGTCCCCGAGCTTCGGCCGCCTCTCCTTCGATCTTCGGCGACGACGAACCACTGTTCCGGCGACCTCGATTTCCATGCACGATCTGGATCCAGATCTGGATCATGAGGTTGACATAATTTTGCGTGAAACCCTAATTTTTTTGCATACTTTGACATGCCATAACTTCCTCATCGTGGCTCCAATTCGTGCGTGTAGCATATCGAAATGTTCGTCTCGATGAGTATATCATTTCATCTCATTGCATCATTTTCATTTGAGCTCATCGTGATGCCCGAAATGCTATTGGAAGAGGGCTATGTGAGGATAGTTTCAGATCTGTTTCAGCAAATGCCCTTTTGTCATTTTTTGCCATGATTAATGTGTGCATGCTATGATCCTGAGCTCTACATGTGCTTTGATGTATGCCATGCCATCTTTAGAGGGGTGTATGCCATGTATTTTTGTGATCCTTGTGGTGACTAGCACAAGAATGCAAAGTAGCTTACTCAATGATGCTGATTTCAAGGACTTAGGATTTCACTAAGTCCTTGTCCTGTTATTGTTTTTATGCCATATGTTCATGTTGTTTCCTAGTGATCCGTGCATCCTTTGAGCATGATCAGTAAGGATATTTTGTAGATAATGTTGTGCTCTGTGCATCCATGTCTTTGTTTGCAATTATGGAGCACCCTAGCTTGAGTCAATCGAGCTCTACTTTTGCTATAAAATGTTCCTGGCAAATTGTTAACATGTTTAGCACTTTTGCCAAGCTCGTTGTTGTTTATCCATGCATGCTATGTTGTTGTTCTTGCCATGTCTAGCTTCTATGCCATGTCTACTTGCTAGGTTTATGCTTAGTTTGTTATGCAATGCCTCGTGGTGAGTGCATTGAGCTCGTAAACATGCCTACTCGTTATCTGTTTTGCCATGCTCCAGTTTTTTACTAAGTCTAAATTTGTTTATGTTTTTGCTATGTCCACATGCTTGTAATTGTATTTTCTGATCCCTTTTGGCTCATGGTCACTAAGGGACTTTTGTTATATGCTTTTAGTAGCTTCATGCCATGCCTTGCCTTGCCATGATATGTTCCTGTAGCATGTAGTTATCGTGCTCTAAACATTGCTTCCTGATGATAAATTCCTGACATGCTGTTAATTTCACCAAGTCTGAAACCTGTTATCTTTTCCATTTTTGCCGTGCTTGTTTGAGCTTGCTATTGAGTGAATTAGCCGTAGCTCACTGTTCATATTTTGACAAGCATCATGAGTGGATCCCTGCCATGTATTTGGTTGCCATGTTGGAGTGCTGTAGCATGTTGTTCTTGATGCTTTTAGACAGCTACTTGCTGTTATCGCAGACCGGTGCCATATTTGTTTTCCTTGCCATTTCCAAACCGTGCATCCAATTCCGGTTATCTTTATATCGATTTCGACCAAAATCAACTCATCTTTCCAGTGGCACTCTTGGATTTCCATGTTGACGCCAGGTTCAATCATTCCTTTCCAAATCATGCATATGCATCACATATCGCATCCCGCATATCATACCATGTTTGCATCATGTTGCTTGAGCATTGCACGTGGTTGATTGTGTTCCTTTTTGTTTGTTGTTCTTGCTTGGGTAGAGCCGGGAGACGAGTACGTGAACGAGGAGCCCGTTGAGTACGCTTACGAGGATCAAGGCAACTCTGAGAACTTTGCAGGCAAGATGACCATACCCTCGAAATCACTTCTATCTTTGCTTGCTAGATGCTCGCTCTTTTGCTATGCCTATGCTACGATACCTACCACTTGCTTATCATGCCTCCCATATTGCCATGTCAAACCTCTAACCCACCATGTCCTAGCAAACCGTTGTTTGGATACATTATCGCTTTGCTCAGCCCCTCTTATAGCGTTGCTAGTTGCAGGTGAAGATTGGAGTTCGTTCCTTGTTGGGACATGTTTCTTGTTGGGATATCACCATATTATCTTGTTTATCATAATGCACCTATATACTTGGTAAAGGGTGGAAGGCTCGGCCTTATGCCTAGTGTTTTGTTCCACTCTTGCCGCCCTAGTTTCCATCATATCGGTGTTATGTTCCCGGATTTTGCTTTCCTTACACGGTTGGGTTATAGTGGGAACCCCTTGACAGTTCGCCTTGAATAAAACTCCTCCAGCAATGCCCAACATTGGTTTTACCATTCACCACCTAGCCTCCTTTTCCCTTGGGTTTCCGGAGCCTGAGGGTCATCTTTATTAAACCCCCCAGGGCTAGTGCTCCTCTGAGTGTTGGTCCGAACTAGAGCCCTGTGCAGCGCCCCCTCGGGGAAACTCGAGGTTTGGTTTTAGTTGTATGGAGTGCTCATCTGAGTGTGCCCCGAGAATGAGATATGTGCAGCTCCTATCGGGATTTGTCGGCACATTCGGGCGGTGTTGCTGGACTTGTTTTACCATTGTCGAGGATGTCTTGTAACCGGGATGCCGAGTCTGATCAGATTGTCTTGGGAGAAGGAATATCCTTCGTTGACCATGAGAGCTTGTGATGGGCTAAGTTGGGACTCCCCTGCAGGGATTTGAACTTTCGAAAGCCGTGCCCGCGATTATGGGCAGATGTGTGACGCCCGGGTATTTAAGCTACAGTAAACCTCTGCTAATGATGCCACGTCACCTCGATTGCTGTTGCTAATTCGCGCTAGTTTGAAACCGGTTCGAATTCAAATTCAAAACCAAGCAAACAATAAAAGTTTTCAAATATTAAAACTAAAATGTTCGGAGTGAGCCAAATAATTCATAAGTAAGTATGGTGGAGAAATCACACTTTTATAAAAGTGTGGAATACTCTGAAATGTTTTAAACAGTAGCAAAAACAATTAGTTGAATGCCTTTTACAATAAATAAAATATTAAACTATTTTATTTTGTTGCCCAAACTTATGTGGCAGTAGCTAATTACTAACACTAAATTAGGGACTACTTCTATAGTTCATAAAACTAAAATAATGGAGGAACAAAGTAAAACAGAAAAGAAACAAAATACATAAAAGAAAATTAAACAAAAAAAACAAAAAAGGGGCCTCGTGGCCAACTGGACCTCGGCCCAGCCAGTGACCCATCCCAGCCGCCCGAATGGGCCGGCCCACCCCGCGCCCTAGCCTACTAATCCTCCCCACGACCGAAACCCTAACCTACCACCACCCCCACTCTCCCCACGACGCCCCCCTCCTCTCTCCCGATCTGGATCGGGATCCAGAGGAGGCCGACGCCGCTCGACGCCGCCCCGCGCCCGGCGCTCGCCGCCTCCCCACGCCAGGACGCCGCCACCTCGCCGTCCTCCTCCACTCCATCGCGCGTCCCCGTCCCCCTCCACAACGGCCCTCCCTGGCCTCCACCGACCCCGCTGCCCCGCTCCCTACAACGCACCGAGAGCCGCCCCCTCCTCTTTTCCCCGTGGTCAACGCCGCTCACGCGCCCGCCGCCCACGCCCGCTGCCGCTCGGCCATGCCCTTGGCCGCGGCTTCCACCCCGCGCGCCGCTCCGCTTGGCCGCGCCCGTCGCCCCGCCCCGACGCGCCTCGCCTGCGCCGCTCGCTCGCCGCGCCGCCGCCCTCGTTTCCCCCGCACACTGCGCCCCATGCGCCGGCCTCGCGCGCCCCCTGGCCCGCCCGCCTGCAGCTTCGCCAGCGGACGCCCGCTGCCTCTGGTGCTCCGGCGAGCCCCGCCGTGGCCACGGCCTCATCCCGCGTCCTGGCGGGCAGCGCCTCGTCCGCGCCCGTCGGGTTCGTCCGGCCGCCCCTGGACGTGTGCCCGTTCGGGCCGCGCCCTTCGCCCGCTAGCGTCCGGCGCCCACTAAGGCCCCTGGGCCTATGACGTTGGGGCCCCACCCCCCTGTGAACGAAAACGAAATAAAAAAATAATACTAATTAAATTAATTTAAAAAATGAATTGATAGATAATAATTAAAATTAATTAAAATGATATTAATTAATTAATTAAAGAATTAATTAAATTAATTAATCTTGATTAGATTAACCTAATTACTAGTTAACTTAATTAACCCCTGGTTAGCCTAATCAATCAATGACATGCGGGTCCCACACATAGTTGACCCAGTCAACTGCTCAGTTGACTGCTGACGTCAGCATGATGTCATGCTGACGTCATCTTTTACTATTTTGGATAATGTTGAATTAAAATAATTAAATAAATCCTAAAATGATTTAAAATCTTTTAAAATTAATAGAAAATAAACCGTAGCTCGGATGGAAAAACTTTGTACATGAAAGTTGCTCAGAACGACGAGACGAACCCGGATACGCAGCCCGTTCGTCCGCCACGCACCCCTAACATATCAAACTCGCAACTTTCCCCCTCCGGCTCCCCTGCCGAAAACGCGAAACACCGGGCATACTTTCCCGGATGTTTCCCCCTTCACCAGTATCACTTACTACCGCGTCAGGTCACCTCTAGCACCGCGCATTGCCATGTTATACTTTGATTGCTCTGTTATTTATTGTGTTCCCCCTCCGTTACTTCTTTCCGGTAGACCCCGTGACGATGCTGATGCCCCTGTGGTCGACTACGTCACCGACGACCCCTCCTTCTTGTCTGAGCAACCAGGCAAGCCCCCCCTTTGATCACCAGATATCGCCTACTCTTCTCTATACTGCTTGCATTAGAGTAGAGTAGCATGTTACTGCTTTTCGTTATTCCTATCCTGATGCATAGCCTGTCCTTGCTACTACTATTGTTACCATTACCTGCTATCCTACTGCTTAGTATAGGATGCTAGTGTTCCATCAGTGGCCCTACACTCTTGTCCGTCTGCCATGCTATACTACTGGGCCGTGATCACTTCGGGAGGTGATCACGGGCATATACTATATACTTTACACTGTTACATTACCGATGACACTGTTTGGAGATGGGGGCTGAAGGGGCAGGTGGCTCCATCCAGGTAGTGGTGGGCCTGGGTTCCCGACGACCCCCGACTGTTACTTTGTGGCGGAGCGACAGGGCAGGTTGAGACCACCTAGGAGAGAGGTGGGCCTGGCCCTGGTCGGCGTTCGCGGACACTTAACACGCTTAACGAGATCTAGGTATTTGATCTGAGTCTGACCATTTGGTCTATACGCACTAACCATCTACACGGGAGTAGTTATGGGTATCCCGGCGTCGTGGTATCAGCCGAAGCCTTCGTGACGTCAGCGACTGAGTGGCGCGCGCCGCATTGGATCGTAAGCTCGCGCTTGTATTAAGGGGGCTAGATCTGCTTCCGGCCGCGTTTGCAACGTGCAGGTGTGCTATGGGCGATGGGCCCAGACCCCTGTGCGCTTAGGTTTAGACCGGCGTGCTGACCTCTTTGATGTGCCTAGGTGGGGCTACGACGTGTTGATCTTCCGCGGCCGGGCATGACCCAGGAAAGTGTGTCTGGCCAAATGGGATTAAGCGTGTTGGGGAATGTGGTGCACCCCTGCAGGGAAGTTAATCTATTCGAATAGCCGTGATATTCGGTAACAGGACGACTTGGAGTTGTACCTTGACCTTATGACAACTAGAACCGGATACTTAATAAAACACACCCTTCCAAGTGCCAGATACAACCGGTGATCGCTCTCTCACAGGGCGACGAGGGGAGGATCATCGGTTAGGTTTATGCTATGCGATGCTACTTGGAGGACTTCCGTCTACTCTCTTCTACATGCTGCAAGATGGAGGTTACCAGAAGCGTAGTCTTCGAAAGGACTAGCTATCCCCCTCGTATTCCGGCTTTCTGCAGTTCAGTCCACATATAATAGCCTTATTCCAGTTGATACCAATGCATACATATGTAGTGTAGCTCCTTGCTTGCGAGTACTTTGGATGAGTACTCACGGTTGCTTTCTCCTTCTTTTCCCTCTATCCCTTTTACCTGGTTGTCGCAACCAGATGTTGGAGCCCAGGAGCTAGACGCCACCGTCGACAACGACTCCTACTACTCGGGAGGTGCCTACTACTACGTGCTGCCGCTGACGACGACCAGGAGTAGTTTAGGAGGATCCCAGGCAGGAGGCCTACGCCTCTTTCGATCTGTATCCCAGTTTGTGCTAGCCTTCTTAAGGGAAACTTGTTTAACTTATGTCTGTCCTCAGATATTGTTGCTTCCGCTGACTCGTCTATGATCGAGCTCTTGTATTCGAGCCCTCGAGGCCCGTGGCTTGTAATATGATGCTTGTATGACTTATTTTATTTGTAGAGTTGTGCTGTGATATCTTCCCGTGAGTCCCTGATCTTGATCGTACACGTTTGCGTGTATGATTAGTGTACGGTCAAATCGGGGGCGTCACAAGATGGGAATTTGTTAATGTCCGGTTGTAGAAAACCTGAAACCTAACTTATTTAAAATGCATCAACCGCGTGTGTAACCATGATGGTCTCTTCTCGGCGGAGTCCGGGAAGTGAACACGGTGTTGGAGTAATGCTTGACGTAGGTTGTTCTAGGATCACTTCTTGATCATAGTTGCTCCACCGTGCTTCTGCCTTCTCTTCTCGCTCTCTTTTGCGTATGTTAGCCACCATATATGCTAGTCGCTTGCTGCAGCTCCACATCATACCTTTACCTTACCTATAAACTTAAATAGTCTTGATCGCGAGGGTGTGAGATTGCTGAGTCCCTGTGACTCAGAGATTACTTCCAAAACCAGATGCAGGGACCGATGATACCGCTCCAGGTGATATGACCGAGCTCAAGTGGGAGTTCGATGAAGACTCTCGTCGTTACTACGTGTCTTTCCCAGATGATCAATAGTGGTGCCCAGTTGGGGCGATTGGGAACTATGTTGCATTTGGTGTTTATATTCATTTTGGTTCCTTAGTCGGACCTTGAGTGTATTTGGATGAATGTAATGTTATTTATGTATTTGTGTGACGTGGCGAGTGTAAGCCAACTATGTTACTCTTATTGCCTTATTGTATTACATGGGTTGTTGTGAAGATTACCTCACTTGCGACATTGCTTTCAATGCGGTTATGCCTCTAAGTCGTGCTTCGACACGTGGGAGATATAGCCGCATCGAGGGCGTTACACTTCGCTGCCCCGAACTAGATGCTGCAGCATAGCCTCGATCCTGTGAGCCTTCAACCTCCTGAGCGTCGAGCTCGTCCTCACCGACCCCTCCGCCGGCGACCAAGACCAGCAGCTGCTCCAGGCCGGTCTCGTCGCATTATTTTCCTCCTCTCTCTTTTCCTCCCCGAGGTCTCTCTCATCTCTAATCCCGTCGCCGCACTCTGCAGGAGATCCACCATGGCCTTGTAGCTCCCATCGCCGCCCTGCTTTGTTTGTCGCCGTCTCCATCAGACCCGGCGAGGCCCTGCGTCCCCGCTTCCAAGTCGTCTCGCTGCCCCACCGGAGACTAGCTGCCTCGCCTCGTGTCTCCCCGGTGTTGTCCGACCTCGCCGGTGAGCATCCCGCCAAGTCTCGTCCTTCTGCTGCCGCCAAGCTGCACTCGCGCCATCCCCGTCGCCAAGACCGCCGGATCTCGCCGCCCCGCCATGTTCCTGGAGCCGCGGCGCCCGCTCGTCCAAGAGGTCACCGGCGTGTGCGACCCACGTCACCGTTGCCGTCCCGTGCGCCGAGACCCTGTTCGTCTGCACTCTGCAGCGAGCACGCCCGTGCGCGTTGACCCTCTTCTGGTCGAGTTGGGCTGCCAGATCCATCGGTCCAGCACCCCCTTGCCTTTGCCAGGCCCAATGTGAGGAAGCCCATCTTCCGATTGCCCCTGTGCATTGTTGGGCTAGTCAGATTTGGCCTATGTTTTTTTTCCTGACCTGCGATTTTAGCTATTTATCCCAGGTTTTACAATTTTGCAGATAACCCCCTAGACGTCATGCATTTAATATCTCACAATCTATGCATCATATGTAAAAACTTTATATATGAAAAATGCTTAGATTTTCATCTAGATTCATAATATCCAACTTTCATGCATGTTCAAAATGTTTAAATTGCCGTTTGCTTTAATTTTCTTAAATGCCATGCTAAAATGCTTTATTTCATAACTAAATAATCGTAGCTCCAAATTTAATAAACTTTATATGTAAGTGGGGTAGAAAAATGCATAGATTAACATGATGTACTTACTTTGCATGTTTGCCAACTCTAAAATTGTGTTTAGGGTAGATCAGTACCAAATTAAAAATATGCATATGGGGACTTACCGGATTTGTTGTTTGTTATATTCGGCCCCATTTAAATTTTTTAGATAGTATAGTTTTGTTATGCCTCACCTCTTGCCATGTTTAACAACATTTAATATTATTGAGTACCTAACCGAGAGAGAACTAAATAATTGATGTGGTGTTTCGTCAACATGCATCTTGTTACATGTTGAGCTCCACTTAACTTGTAGTTTTGCTTGTGCACTTTGCCATGCCATGCCTCATTAAACCGGACATGCATCATATTTGATTGTGCATCATGCCATGTTTATGTGTTGTTTGTATACTATGTTGTTTGCTTCTTTCCGGTTGTGCTTCTTCTTGATAGTCTGGTTTCTTTGCGAGTGTGAGGGTTCGTTCGACTATGTTGATTCGTCTACTTCATGGACTCGTTCTTCTTCATTGTGGGATCTCAGGCAAGGTGACCTCACCCTCGAAATCACTTCTATCTCTGCTTGCTAGTTGTTCACTCTACCTCTATGTCACGCTACCTACCACTTGTTTATCATGCCTCCCATATTTCCATGTCAAGCCTCTAACCCACCTTTCCTAGCAAACCGTTGTTTGGCTAAGTTACTGCTTTTGCTCAGCCCCTCTTATAGCGTTGCTAGTTGCAGGTGAAGCTGAAGTTTGTTCTATGTTGGAACATGGTTATGTTGGGATATCACAATATCTCTTATTTTAATTAATGCATATATATACTTAGTAAATGGTGGAAGGCTCGGCCTTATGCCTGGTGTTTTATTCCACTCATGCCGCGCTAGTTTTCGTCATACCGGTGTTATGTTCATTGATTTTGCGTTCCTTATGCGGTTGGGTGTTATGCGAACCCCTTGACAGTTCGCTTTGAATAAAACTCCTCCATCAAGGCCCAACCATGGTTTTACATTTTCCTAACAACCTAAGCCTTTTTTCCTTTGGGTTTCCAGAGCCCGAGGGTCATCTTTATTTTAAACCCCCCGGGCCAGTGCTGCTCTGAGTGTTGGTCCCAAACGGGTAGCCTGCGGGGCCACCTCGGGGCAACATGATGGTTGGTTTTACTCGTAGCTTGACCTATCCGGTGTGCCCTGAGAACGAGACGTGCGACTCCTATCGGGATTTGTCGGCACATCGGGCAGCTTTGCTGGTCTTGTTTTACCATTGTCAAAATGTCTTGTAACCAGGATTCCGAGACTGATCGGGTCTTCTCGGGAGAAGGAATATCCTTCATTGACCGTGAGAGCTTGTGATGGACTAAGTTGGGACACCCCTGCAGGGTTTGAACTTTCGAGAGCCGTGCCCGCAGTTATGTGGCAGATGGGAATTTGTTAATATCCGGTTGTAGAGAACTTGACACTTGACTTAATTAAAATGCATCAACCGCATGTGTTGCCGTGGTGGTCTCTTCTCGGCGGAGTCCGGGAAGTGAACACGGTCTTGTGTTATGCTTGAACGTAAGTAGTTTCAGGATCAATTCTTGATCACTTCTAGCTTCTCGACCGTTGTGTTGCTTCTCTTCTCGCTCTTATTTGCGTATGTTAGCCACCATATTGCTTAGTGCTTGCTGCAGCTCCACCTCACTACCTTCTCCTACCCATAAGCTTAAATAGTCTTGATCTCGCGGGTGTGAGATTGCTGAGTCCTCGTGGCTTACAGATACTTCCAAACAGTTGCAGGTGCCGACGATACCAGTGCAGGTGACGCAACCGAGCTCAAGTGTGAGATTGATGAAGATCTTGGTTGTTGTTATGTGTTTTTTTCCGGATGATCAGTAGTGGAGCCCAGTTGGAACGATCGGGGATCTAGCATTTGGGGTTGCCTTCTTTTATTTTGGTTCCGTAGTCGGACCTTGATTGTATTCTGGATGATGTATGTTTAATTGTATTTGTGTGAAGTGGCGATTGTAAGCCAACTCTTTATCCCTTTCTTTTCAGTACATGGGATTGTGTGAAGATTACCCCTCTTGCGACAAACCTACCATGCGGCTATGCCTCTAAGTCGTGCCCCGACACATGGGAGATATAGCCGCATTGTGGGTGTTACACTTGGAGCGGTTGTCGTGGTCTCGAATCCATTGAAGATCAAGTCTTCACGGATATCTGCAACGTAGCTCAAGCTTCCAAATCTGACCTGGTGACCAGGGGCGTAGCTTTCGATCTGCTCCAGATGGCCAAGCGAGTTGGCCCGCAACGCGGAGCCGCCGAACATGAAGATCTGTCCGAAGAGGAAGACTTCCCCTTGGACAGCATCGTTGTAGATGATTGAAGGAGCCATCAAAACTTTTGAGGATGGCACAGTGGAACTCTCAATGAAAGCACCAATTTCGGTGTCAAAACCGGCGGATCTTGGGTAGGGGATCCCGAACTGTGCGTCTAGGATCGATGGTAACAGGAGACGGGGGACACAATGTTTACCCAGGTTCGGGCCCTCTCTATGGAGGTAATACCCTACTTCCTGTTTGATTGATCTTGATGAATATGAGTAATACAAGATTTGATCTACCATGAGATCGTAATGGCTAAAGCCTAAAATTCTAGCCTAACTATGACTATGATTATGAGGATGTATCTACGGACCTAGCCCTCTGGTTTATATATACACAAGAGGGATCTAGGGTTACACAGGGTCGGTTATAGAGAAAGGAATCTTCATAGTTGATTGCCAAGCTTGCCTTCCACACCAAGGATAGTCCTATCCGGACACGGGTAGAGTCTTCGGTCTTCGTATCTTTACGGCCCATCAGTCCGGCCCATATCCAATAGATCGGACACCCGGGGACCCCTTCATCCAGGGCTCCCTCAGCCGCCGTGAGGCGTAAAAACCTACTCCTGCTTTGGTGGATTGATGGTGGAAAATATGATGGTGAGCGCAGCACGTTTTCCCGCCAGGGTTGCCTCGGGGCGAGAACGGCTACGCGTGTACGAATGTGTGAGGGGATGGATTAGCCAACCCTTTCTACGGTTGCCTTGGGCCTCCTTTTATAGATAATGGGGTCACCATAGTGGCAAATCAGTCATAACACACTGATTAGATAGCAAATAGTGCTATCATACCTAACTCTGCAGGCTGACAGGGCGCATTAAATGCGCCACTCAACATCACATCACAGCTCGCCCGGCAGGCCCTGCCGGGCTGTTTTGCCAGCTTCGCACCTGCTTGCTTGGCACGTCTCAGGACGGGTGTCGTCTGGAGGTATCTTATGTAGGAAGTGGCTGCCATGTGGCAAATGGCAGCCACTTACTCACTTTGGAGCTTGACACCGCACTGATCGATGACATGCGTCGTGATGAGGTGGTGCTGTGGCGTGGCTAGCCTCCACTAGTCCCGGCAGGCTTGCCGGGATGATTTGGAAGCTTGCCTGTGAGGCAACGCCAAACTTGCCAGGCTCGCCTTCCCGGCAAGGGAGGTTCTTTCCTTAGCGATAACTTACTCTTCTAGCTCTTCTAGGTCTGTACCTAGATCCTTCAAAGGATTGGTCTCTTGTGCTTCGACCTGATCTTGGTGCTGTAATCTTGTTCTTGTGCCCGTAGGATTCACCGTCTGTGCACGAGTTAGGGGAAAATATACACCCCTCTTTGTGTTCCCCGACATAAGCCCCCGTGCCTCAGCCATACGTGTCATGCGGCACGTTGGGTTAGGCTCCAAATAGTGCACATACATGTGGCAGGAGAAGGCTGTGCATGGTGGTTCGTCATGATGGCGAGTCAATCCAATGTCCACTTCGTGCAATTACTGCGAGTCGTGGGGTCGTGGGACTGTTGCAGATAATGTAAAATGGTAACTTCTGAAGCTTCATGGCCCCGCTCCATGCCTTTCCCCCTTAATATAGGAAAACGCGGAGTGGCACGGTTCACTTGTCACCTGTCGTACCCTCCCATCATCTTCCTCCGCAAGCTAAAACAACACTCCCCCGCCTGCCGCCGTTCCCCCATCTAATTCCTTCCCCCATTCACATCGGTGTCCGAGGGAATGGTGAAGAAAATCGAAGTAGAAGGGAAGAAGACGGCCGCGGAAAAGGAGGTGGTCATCGAGGGAAGCTAGAGGGGGACGGAGTTGGACAAGAAGCGGAGGGGAGACTTTGTCTTCTTCCTGTTGAATCTGGACGGCTCGGTTCTACAAGCAAGGTATGGGTACCTGTGGGGGAGGGAAGTCCTGAAAGGGCACAACGCGCCCAATGTTCTGGCGGAGGGAGAAGAGGATCCGCCAAATTCATACCGATTCTTCTGTGCATATTTCATTTGCGGCCTCTGCCCCCTTCTCTGATTTCTTTTAGGAGATCATGACAATTTATGGATTCCACCTCCTAGACTTTATGCCAAATGCAATGGCGACCATGGCCATCTTTGCCCATTTGTGCGAGAACTTTGTTGGAGTCACCCCAAACGTTGATCTGTTCAAGCATTACTTTGTGCCGCGAGTGGAGAACAAAACTCACCGCTCTAGGAACATCAGTTGGATGCCACGGGTGGCAAGGAAGTCCCGGGATTATATCCCTAGTCTGCAGCGCGAGAGGTGGGGCGAGTGGAGAGGACACTGGTGCTGGATTCAGGATGAGAAAGCCCCAGAGTTCTGCGAAGCATGGATAGTGTGTGTCGAGTGCAGTAAGGAATGGAGCGCATTTGGCCTCACCAATGACAGGCTTCGCCCGACACTAAAAAGGATCACCCGCTTGAAGGCTGCCGGGCTAACCATCGAGCATGTGGGGGCCGATTTTCTCCTCCGCTGCATCTCGCCACTACAGAAGAGGGACAGGCCTGCCTGGTTGTATGGTGATGCTGGGGACATGATGAGATTGCTCCCAAGTTTGGCCAATAACTTGTCTGTTTATGGCCACACCTGGTTGTGCGATCAGCTATTTGGCTGTTTCGAGATATTCAAGCTACCGGCAAATGTTATCGTCCTGAATGTCAATTCTGCCCGGGATCAGATGTTGAAGTGGATGCCGGATTGCAATGCTCATGGGGTAGCAGGTGATTGGCGGTTGCCTACTCTTGATGAAGAACTTCAATGGTCCAACACCCTGGCGGAGAGGATCGTCAGGGTGGAGACCAATATGTACAAACGCACCTCCTCCATGGAGGCAACGTTTATCAAGAGGAGGATTAAGGAGGACAAGGCTGCCCGCATTGCTGCGATGGAAAGGGCCGCAAACACCAGGAAGGGAAAAGGGAAAGCTAAGGACGAAGGTTCCTCCCACGGTGGCAGCGAGGCGCATGCCACGAAAGAGGTTGCTGGGGAAGATCTTGCCAGGGACAAGACTTCCGGGCTTGAGGCTCTAGCTACCGTGGTAGTAGAGCTCCAAGAGGAGGAGGGGGCTGATGAGGCAGTGGAGCCCGAAGCGGAGTGGCTCGCGGGTGGTCCTTAAGCCCCTGGGCCGATTTTAGATCAGCGTCCCCGCAGGCGAGCTGGTAACCAGGGAACGGTGCCCCAAATACAGCGCCTGCCGCCAAGAGGGTGAAGAATACCACCACTAGAAATACCAAGATGCACATGGCGTGTCGCCAGTCTCCTCACCTTGCCGGGATCAAAGCTTCTCCCGCCAAGCAATCGGTGGTCGTGGAAGGCGATTCCAGCTCTCCATCTGGCTCAAGCTCTTTGTAGAGCTCGTCTTCATCGGAGCCCCCAGCGCCTCAGCAAGGCTTGGAGCCACCAGAAAGCTTGATGTCTACTACACAACCTTCTTCTTGTAGACGTTGTTGGACCTCCAAGTGCAGAGGTTTGTAGGACAGTAGCAAATTTCCCTCAAGTGGATGACCTAAGGTTTATCAATCCATGGGAGGCGTAGGATGAAGATGGTCTCTCTCAAACAACCTTGCAACCAAATAACAAAGAGTCTCTTGTGTCCCCAACACACCCAATACAATGGTAAATTGTATAGGTGCACTAGTTCGACGAAGAGATGGTGATACAAGTCGAATATGGATGGTAGATATAGGTTTTTGTAATCTGAAAATATAAAAACAGCAAGGTAACTAATGATAAAAGTGAGCGAAAACGGTATTGCAATGCTTTGAAACAAGGCCTAGGGTTCATACTTTCACTAGTGCAAGTTTTCTCAACAAGGATAACATAATTAGATCATATAAATATCCCTCAACATGCAACAAAGAGTCACTCCAAAGTCACTAATAGCGGAGAACAAACGAAGAGATTATTGTAGGGTACGAAACCACCTCAAAGTTATTCTTTCCAATCAATCCATTGGGCTATTCCTATAAGTGTCACAAACAACCCTAGAGTTTGTAGTAAAATAACACCTTAAGACACAAATCAACCAAAACCCTAATGTCACCTAGATACTCCAATGTCACCTCAAGTATCCGCGGGTATGATTATACGATATGCATCACACAATGTCAGATTCATCTATTCAACCAACACAAAGAACTTTAAAGAGTGCCCCAAAGTTTCTACCAGAGAGTCAAGACGAAAACATGTGCCAACCCCTATGCATAAGTTCCCAAGGTCATTGAACCCGCAAGTTGATCACCAAAACATACATCAAGTGAACCAATTGAATACCCCATTGTCATCACATGTATCCTCACTTTAGTAGCAAAACTCGCGTTACATCAAGATCGTGCCACATCAAGAACATGAGCGAGAGAGAGATAAAACACATAGCTACTAGTACATACCCTCATCCCCAAGGGTGAACTACTCCCTCCTCGTCATGGAGAGCGCCAGGATGATGACAATGGCCACCGATGATGGATACCCCCTCCGGCAGGGTGCCGAAACAGGGTCCCGATTGGTTTTTGGTGGCTACAGAGGCTTGCGGCGGCGGGACACCCGACCTAGGTTTCTTTTCGGGGGTTTTTGTATTTATAGGAATTTTTGGCATCTATCTCACGTCAGGGGGTCTCCGAGTCATCCACAAGGCCGGGGCGCGCGCCCAAGGGGGTACGGCGCGCCCTCCACCCTCGTGGATGGCTCGGGACTCTTCTGGCCCAACTATTTTACTCGAGGGCTTCTTTTGGTCCATAAAAAATCATCAAAAATCGGCACGTCAATTGGACTCCGTTTGGTATTCCTTTTCTGTAAAACTCAAAAACAAGGAAAAAACAGAAATTGGCACTGGGCTCTAGGTTAATAGGTTAGACCCAAAAATCGTATAAAATAGCATATAAATGCATATAAAGCATCCAAGATGGATAATATAATAGCATGGAACAATAAAAAATTATAGATACGTTGGAGACGTATCAAAGCTCCCCCAATCCCCAGACTTGCCTGCTTGCGGCCCAGGGCGTGGCTCCACCAACGGCCTGGTATGGCCCATCTTCACCAGCAACCACTCAAGACCCTCGCGAGGAGCCAAGCCTTGCGAGGCGGACGACACCAAGACCTCCCCTGGGGCGGCTTCGCTAGGCTGGCTCCCGAGGAGTGGAGATATCTATGCAAGGGGCACCTCGCGAGGTCCGCGTGACGTGAGCCATGACGACCAAGGCCAAGCGGGCGCTAGTGGGCGCAGAGTGCCAGTTTCCTCTTTGGTGCTAAGGAAGCAGGCGCGGGCGAGGAGTCCCGAGGCATCAGGCAAAGGTTTCCATATCGGTGCAACAAGACCAAGACCAGCAGGATAGCAGGACGGAGGTCACCCCGGAGCCCACAGCGGCGTCACCACCAGAGCCTTTGGTAGGAGAAGACCACCATTTGTCAGGATTACTTGTTCTAGTTGTCTCCCTTTGAAATTGGCCGTTGTGGGATCCCTTCCCGCCTAAACATTTGGGAAGACGACCGGGGCCTCTATAAATTGGGCTAGCCACCACCATAGCGGGGACAGATCATTCAGACCGTCCTCAAACACACCAGCTCATCGAGCTCAAGAACACCTCTCCTCAGGAGGCTGTTCACCCACTGTAGTAGTTCATCCTTAGCCCACGAGGCAATCCACCACACCACACTGGAGCAGGGTATTACACCACTATGGTGGCCCGAACCAGTATAAACTCTCGTGTCATTTGTTCCTTGGTTCGGTGAGCTAGGCTTTGCGATCGTTGCGAGAGTGAGCTAGGGAGAGATCTTTGTGCGCACCCCAGTGTTCGAACCTCAAGGGTTTGCCGGAACCCACGATCCGTCATTTGGCGCCAGGTAGGGGTGCGCCGAAGCTTTCCGTCGACTGACCCGCCGGCGCCCCGCGACTCCAATGTGTGATGGCCCGAGGACCCAAGCCAACCACTGGGCGGCCTGGCCTGTCCGAGTGCCGCTATCCGCTCCAGAAGACCTCAAATCCGCGCTCCAGGTGGCCCGCGTGCCGCCGAACACCCGCTGGCGCGGGCAGCGCGGGCCGGCGCCCGCCGTCCTCGAGCTGCAACGCACGCGCGCAGCCGGGCGATCCTCGGGTTACGCTGCGGCAACGACACCACACACCCGGTGGGAGCAGGCGAACATGCGAGCCGCGCTTATCGTGGCACGGGAGCTGTTGCGGTGTAGGCTAGCAGAGAGCGGCCGCGATGCACTACTGGAGCGAGTCGCCGAGCGAATGGACGCCGCCTGCAGGGGTATGCCACCTTTCTACTCCTTAGCCACACCCCAGGTCATGGCGGAAGTGCGCGCGAGGCCCGGGCGAGCCCACGCACCTCCCGGGGCGTCAGGGGGATCCGACAACGCCGGCGCAGGTCCTGGCGCGGGCCATCCTGCCGCGACCACGCCATCACTAGGAGGGACAAGCACCGACGGCCCGCCGCGAAGGTGTGTCAGGATGCCACACGGCGGCCACCAGGACCAGACGCCACGGCTGGCGGATCAAAGCGCGGGGAACCTGGGCGGCGGCTCTGGTGAGGTGGTCACAAACGCCTACGTGCCCCGCATGGTGAACCTGAAATACTTGCCGAGGGAAGGCCCCAATCCATTTCCCAGACCGGGATGGGCGGCTAGAGCGCCAGAAGCACAGCGCTTCCCCGAGCCGCCTGGAGGCTTCATCGACCCTTCAGCGACGATGATGGCGAGGTACGATCAATTGTAGGATCGAAAGTATGTCTAGAGGGGGGTGATTAGACTACTTGACCAAATAAAAACTTATCCTTTTCCCATTTTTAGTTCTTGGTAGATTTTAGCAACTTTGGACAAGTCAAGCAATCTTAACACAATTCAAGCAAGCATGCAAAGAGTATATGAGCAGCGGAAAGTAAAGCATGCAACTTGCAAGAATGTAAAGGGAAGGGTTTGGAGGATTCAAACACAATAGGAGACACGGATGTTTTTGTCATGGTTCCTATAGGTGGTGCTATCGTACATCCACGTTGATGGAGACTTCAACCCACGAAGGGTAATGGTTGCGCGAGTCCACGGAGGGCTCCACCCACGAAGGGTCCACAAAGAAGCAACCTTGTCTATCCCACCATGGCCGTCGCCCATGAAGGACTTGCCTCACTAGCGGTAGATCTTCACGAAGTAGGCGATCTCCTTGCCCTTACAAACTCCTTGGTTCAACTCCACAATCTTGTCGGAGGCTCCCAAGTGACACCTAGCCAATCTAGGAGACACCACTCTCCAAGAGGTAACAAACGGTGTGTTGATGATGAACTCCTTGCTCTTGTGCTTCATATGATAGTCTCCCCAACACTCAGCTCTCTCTCACAGGATATGAATTTGGTGGCAAGAGCATTTGAGTGGAAAGCAACTTGGGGAAGGCTAGAGATCAAGATTCATATGGTAGGAATGGAATATCTTGGCCTCAACACAAGTGTAGGTGGTTCTTTCTCAGAAAAAAGTAAGTTGGAAGTGTAGGTTTGTTCTGATGGCTCTCTCCATGAATGAAGAGGTGGTGGAGGGGTATATATAGCCTCCACACAAATTCTAACCGTTACACACAACTTGCCAATCTCGGTGGGACCGAATTGTTAAATTCGGTCGGACCAATGCAGCAAAGCTAGTGAACGCTAGGGTTTTCGGTGGGACCGACATGCAACTCGGTAGGACCGATATGGTTAGGGCTAGGGCATAATGTAATCTCGGTGAGACCGATTACACAAACTCGGTGAGACCGATTTTGGTAATAAGCTAACCAGAGAGTTGGTCAGGTAAACTCGGTGGGACCGATCGCTCATTTCGGTGAGATTGAAACGTTACGAAGGGGAAACAGAGAGTTTACATTGCAATCTCGGTGGGACTGGTCGCTCATTTCGGTGAGACCGAAATGTTACGAAAGGAAACAAAGAGATTACAATCCCATCTCGGTGAGACCGAGATCCCTATCGGTGAGACCGATTTGCCTAGGGTTTGTGGCAGTGGCTATGACATTTGAACTTGCTGGCGCCGGATAGAAAGAATCGGTGGGGCCGAGTTTGACTTTTGGTTTAGGTCATATGTGGATGTGAGAAAGTAGTTGAGGGTTTTGGAGCATATCACTAAGCATTTTGAGCAAGAGCCTCATTAAGCAACACCTCATCCCTTCTTGATAGTATTGGCTTTTCCTATAGACTCAATGTGATCTTGGATCACTAAAATAGAAAATGTAGAGTCTTGAGCTTGGAGCTTGAGCCAATCCTTTGTCCTTAGCATTTTGAGGGGTCCACTTTTCTCATCCATGCCATGCCAATCATTGAGCTTTCCTCAGATGTTAATCTTGAAATAGCATTAGCTCAATGAGCTATATGTTGTTAGGAATTACCAAAACCACCTAGGGATAGTTGCACTTTCAATCTCCCCCTTTTTGGTAATTGATGACAACATATAGATCAAAGCTTCGACAAATGATAATAAGAGTGAAAAACATTGTCGCTTTGAGAAGTATGTGAAATGCAAGAGCTCCTCTAAATTTGTGCATAGTTTAAGATTTGCTTTGGACTGCAAATGCACAATGAGTTAGGAACATGGGTTACTCTTCCACGTCACATACATCTTGGTGGAGCGCTCAAAATGATAATAATGAAATACATGCACTCATCACCAAGCAAAGTGAATGATCATATATGGGGATATAAAAGGATAAAGTCATCCAACAAGCATTAAGGTAGCATATGATCAAACACATGATCATCCAAGTATCACACAAAAGCATAAAGTATCGCAAACAAGCAAATAAACAAAGTTCAACCACCAAACAAAAAGAGAGAATAAAAAGCAACACTCTCTCTCGAAGCCTATGATCTATACATTTTCTCCCCCTTTGGCAACAAGTTACCAAAAAGTTCATAAAAAATGCATAGTGCTAGATCGACTCTCAGGCTTGGTCTTCAGGTGGTGGTGTAGATAACACGCCAAGGACGAAGGCATCAGTTGATGTAGATGGAGCTGGTGGCACTGAAGTTGTAGCTGGTGCAGATGAAGTTGCTCTGGTGTCTGTAACAGGCACTACAGCAGATCTCTGTCCTCTGGGCACTCTAGAAAAAGCATCAGTGGTAGACTTGCCCTTCTTCTCTTGCACTTCATCCTGAAGTTGCTCAACAATGGACTGGATCTCAGTGACCTTCAGATCTAAGTCATAGAACTTCTGCTCCATGATCCTCTCCAAGCTCTCCTGGTTTTGAGTCAGGGTAGCCAATCCCTTCTCAATCCTCAGAGTGGAGGCAATCAAGTAGCCAAGCTGATCTTGCTTGCTCTTCAGAAGATACTGAGATGCCTCATCAGTGGTTGGCATCTTTGCAGCCTTTTCAGCCCTTGCCTTCTCCCTCTTGGCTTGTGCATGCATAGAAGATGGTTCAATTTCATCCATCACCATAGTGTTGTCCTCAAAGTCTGGGTAGATGGGCATGTGTTCCTTGTCCAGGAGATATGTGCCAGTGCCCATTTTGGAGTTGATTAGCTCCTGGATCTGTGGGGCATACCCACAACTCCTCTTCTGATCTGCAGCTGTCTCTTAATGGTTTCCACAATTAGGCTCATGACTTTGAACTTTTGAGGCACATCAAATATGTGAAGCAAGTTAATTGCATGGCCTCTGATCATCTTGTGATCACCTGACTTTGGCAGAAGAGTGTGCCTGAGGATCCAGTTGATCGTTGGCAAACCTGGCAGAAGGTAATGTACTGATCCAAACTTGTGTGTCTCAAGAGCAACATCTGGAATCTCTTTGTACATATGTGCCATGGTGTTGTGATCCTTCTTCTTCTTGGCATAGACATCCAAGTCATCTTCACTCTCCTCAGGATCATTGATCAATTTTGCCCATTCTTCAACCGTTGACTGGTACCTCGTACCTTCAGACATTCGGACAATCCTTCCATCTTGGTAGAAATGAGCCGTGGAGTAGAACTGCATAATGAGCTCACCATTCCACTTTGTGAGCTTCTGAGCCACAAACTCATCGACTCCACATGCCTTGAAGCTGTCATACACACCAGGGAAGTGATCCTCATTTTCCTCAATGAATTTCCAATCAACCCATCTCATGTCACACACTATGGGCTTCTTGTCAAGTAAGTTAGTCTCATAGAAGTCCTGCTGTTCCTTTGTATGGCACCTATAGTCCACAACAGTCCTTCTCCTGGTGGCATATGGATCAGACTCTCTCCATAGCCTTAAACCTGAATCCTTCCTGATTTTCATGTTCTCTGCAACTGGGTGAGCATCATTGTGATCTGGAATTTTGGGCTTCAACTTTCTTAAAACGAAAGAATCATCTTCTTCTTTGGCAGCTTGAGGCACTGGGGCCTTGTTCTTCTCCTCAGCAGGGATGTTCCTGGTGCTCCTCTTGGGTTTTGGCTTTGGAGCTGGAGCAGCAGTCTTAGGAGTAGTCTTAGGCTTAGATGGAACAACCCCTGCCCTTATAGCATCTCCCATAAGCTTTTGAGCTTTGGGTGCTGGTGCTGCATCCTCTTCCTCTTCCTCTTCTTCAGAATCTTTCATTATAGAAGATCTGCCAAGCACTCTGGCAGTGGTCTTCTTGACCCTCTCCTTCCTTTTCTTTTCTGCCACAACCTGCTCTTTGGGTGCAGATCCCAAAGTCTCTTGAGTGGATGTTTTGGCTTTTGACATGGGAGCTTTCTTGGCAGGAACCTTTTGCTTCATTCCTGGCTTAGTGGCAGCAGCTGTACCATATTCCTTTTTCAGGACTTTCCTCTTTGAGGTGGCCTCTTCCTCAACAACCACATAGTCCTCATCCTCAGAATCTGAGGTTTTCTTCTTTCTGGTCCTGGTGGCTTCCTTAGGCAAGTTGCTGGGTGTACTCCTGCTTCCCTCATCAAAGCTGCTAGAGGGGCTAGTGCCCTCACTCATGTTCACTTGCTCCTCGGACTTGCTCTGACTATCACTCTGATCTGACATGACGCAAACACTGACAGCAGACCCTATGAATAGATTATAGATGAGGTAGATTTGATAAGCATCACAAAGTACAGAGGTTTTTGCAAAAGAATGAGTCAAAAACTTAGTTTTAGTTTTCCACAGAAAGCATTTCGGATCTACCGATTTGAAAACTCGGTGATACCGAAGCAGCTTTTGGAACCTAAACTAGTGAACCCGGTCAGACCGACTCACAGTTTGGTGGCACCGAGGCTGCTAGGGTTTCACAAAGTATTGAACTCGGTCACACTGATTTGCAATTCTCGGTCAGACCGAGAATCACATGTGCAATGGCCTTAGCCAAATCTGGAACCGATTTCAACAAATCGGTCGGTCCGAGATGATTTCGGCGGAAACCTAACCCTAAATTTTCAATCCACGACTAAACTACTGAGTGATTTCGCTGGATAGAGTGATCTCCATCGTGGCAAGATACATGGCAAAACAATGTGCTAAGAATCAGAGGGGGAATAGCACAAGGATAAAGTCCATACCCTAGTGCAGCGATGGACCTGCTACGGCGGCAACGGCGGAGATAATTCCCGTTGACGGCAGCTGAGACCATCGGCGGGAGGCAGCTGGCGATGAGGAGGACGATCCAGAGACCCCGGGAGGCACAGCAGGCTGAGCACGGGCGAAGGGATTCGGAAAATTTTCCAAATTTTGGGCCGTGGATATATATAGCCTGACTCTGTCGGTGTGACCGAGTGGAACAACTCGGTGGCATCGCGATTCATAACTGCAAGCAGTTACTGAAACTCGGTGTGACCAAAAAGTTCAAATCAGTTGCACCGAGATTGAAAACCTAGATCGACTTAGTGATCTCGGTATGACCGAAATGGATGAATCGGTCAGACCGAAACGCATAAAGAAGTTTTGGATTTTTAAGTCTATGACGAATCGGGGACTCCGAGTGCTCCTCACACAGAGTGGTTTGAATCTAACTTGATCAAACTTTGTGATGTAGCATGAATAGAGTTTGAGATGAGAAAAGCATGGATAGCTAGAGAAGGTTCTTATGCACTCTTGTCCATCCACTTGGCAAAAGAAAAAGGAACAAAACAATCAAAACAATAAGTGGATGTCCTTGAACGAGTAAATTATGCAACCAACATGCTCACGCAATAAAATGGCAAATGAAATATGTGGAAAAGAATGCACAACCAATTCTAGCATCTATCAAGCAATTGGTGATGACTAGGTCATCTATATATGAGTATATTGACTTAGGAGTCAAATGAGAACATTCGATCATAGGTCATGCTCATTGTTTAAGCACAAATGGGGTTACCATTTTTACATAAAGCGTTGTTGTGTTCACACATTAGAGTTTCTTTAGCTCAATTTTAGAGTAAAGCTCCCCCTAGATGTGAGATCCCCCCTAAGAGGGATGAACTAACCTTGGGTTTTGTCAATGATGACTTCATGTAGATGTTGAAGATGTGGATGCTCAATGTTGATGTACATCATTTGGAGCAATCCTTTGGAGTGAGTTGCACTTTCAGTACCTACACGGGTTAGTACCACAAGGAACAAACAAGGATATCCATAGACATAGAGTGATGCACACACAGGATGATGTCTATGAAAGCATTAGGTTACCTTGTCCCTTTTCTTACCAACAAGAGGGTTTGTGACTCCTTGAACTAGTGCAAGAAGTGGAAGTTGATTGCACTTGTTCTTGCCAAGATGATAAGAGTGAAGTATGTTGGCGGAGTCACCCTCGAGAACTCTCTAGTTCTTCTTCTTCGGGATCCACATCATCTTGATGGGAATCCTTGGAGTTGTAGTCGTACTTGATGAAGTAGAACTTGATGTAGTCTTGGGAACCCACTTGACCAAGGCCTTGGGTGCTTCTTCAAATGCATCAATTTCCTCTTGAAGCTTATCCTTGCCTTTTTGCTTGTGGACTTGTGGTGGAAGATCATCTTGAGCTTGTGTCCCTTTGAAGGAAGTAGGATCATACTTCTCTTGTTTAGGAACAAACTTAGTCTTGGGGTATTGATCTTCTTCCCACTCAACTCCATTGTCATTGAAGTCTCGTTCAAAACCAACCCCTTGGTTCTTCCGGTGCCTTCCTTGCTTGCGTACAATTTCCTCGAATTGCTTACTCCCGGCAAGGCTCTTGTAGACACCTTTCTCTATAATTCCCTTCAATAAGCTATTTTCTTGCTCAAGTATAACTTGGCTAAGAGAATCATTAGTGGAATCAAGAGAACTACTAGAAGCAACAACATTGGATTTATCATGAATATTGTCACTACTAGAGGAAGAATCTTTCTTGTTCTTGTTACTAGACTTGACTTGAGGCATGTAAGTGGATAAGAGTAAATGCTTGGCAATGTAAGAAGAACTTTTCTTGCGAAGATCATCATTGATTGCCTTTAAGAACTCATGCTCTTGCTCAAGGTTGAGCTTTTCAAAACATAATTTCTCATGAGTCCTTAAAAGTTCTCGATGGTCTCCTAAGATAGTTTCATGAGCTAACTTAAGAGTGTTTAGTTCTTTAGTTAGAAACTCAATCTTCTCCTTATCATTGTCATTCATTTTATCTTGATTAGCATGATTAATTGATGTTTCATCATAGTATTCATCACTAGAGTTGTCAACAAGTAAATCATCATCACCTAACAAGTCATCTTCATCACTATTGAAATCAACATACTCGGGGTGTGATACCTTTGGGCCTTTAGCCATGAAGCATCTTCCAAGTCCTTCATTTGGTGAATCAAATATGTCGTAGGAGTTGGTTGACACAAGTTCTAGACCGACAACACCTTCATCTTGAGTGTATTTGGAGTCGGAGTGATAGCTTCTCTTGGAGTGATTGTCGGAGTCGGAGCCGGATACCCATTCACCAACATGAGCTTGATGTCTTCATTTTGTGTAGCCCCTTGATGACTTGTCCTTCCTTTCCGAATCTTTGCTTCTCCGGGATGTTCTTCATTCATAACGATCATCTCTACTCCTTCTCTATCTTGATGATGATTCTTCTCTTCTACTTCTTCTTTTTGGAGAATCTTCTCTTCTTTTGTAGGGTGCCGTACACTCATTGGAATAGTGTCCGGGTCTTCCACAATTGTAGCAATTTCACTCTCGACTAGAAGATCTTTTGTCATTGTAGGACCTTGACTTGGAACTTCTCTCTTTGCTTCTACTCTTGTAGAACTTGTTGAAGTTCTTCACCATTAGGCTCAATTCTTCATTGAAGGTTTGTTTCTCACTTGATGATGTGGGAGCTTCACATGAGGCTTTGTAAGAACCACTTAATTTTTTATGGAGCTCCTCCTTATCCTTAGTGACATCTCATGAGCAACAATTCTTCCAATGACTTCCGTTGGCTTGAGATCTTTGTAATTGGGCATACGGTATCATATTTTCCATCCAAAGTTCATAGGATCTTCTTGATGATGAATTTGTCGGTCATCTCTTCACTTCCTAAGCCGGCGATCTCATTTGTGATAAGAGCAAGCCTAGAGTACATTTCAGCGACACCTTCACCATCCTTCATTTTGAATTTGTCAAGCTGACTTTGAAGCACATCCGACTTGGATTCCTTGACGGAGTCGGTACCTTCGTGTGTATCAATCAAAGTATCCCAAATTTCCTTTGCATTCTCAAGACGGCTAATTTTGTTGAATTCTTCAGGGCACAATCCGTTGAAGAGGATATCACAACCTTGAGCATTGTATTGCAGCATCTTCAACTCTTCCGCGGTAGCTTCTCGGTTCGGTTCTCTCCCATCAAAGAATTCACCTTGCAAGCCAGTACACACAATAGCCCATACGGCGGGCTTATGTCCAAGAATATGCATTTTCATCTTATGCTTCCAACTAGCAAAATTAGTACCATCAAAGTAAGGACCTCTACAGTGGTAATTTCCCTCGCTAGACGCCATACTCTCCTAGGTTGTGAAACCAAGGCTATGACTTCCAAAAGCTATGAAAATCAAGGCAAATGGAGACCAAAGCTCTGATACCACTTGTAGGATCGAAAGTATGTCTAGAGGGGGGGGGATTAGACTACTTGACCAAATAAAAACTTATCCTTTTCCCACTTTTAGTTCTTGGCAGATTTTAGCAACTTTGGACAAGTCAAGCAATCTTATCACAATTCAAGCAAGCATGCAAGGAGTATATGAGCAGCGGAAAGTAAAGCATGCAACTTGCAACAATGTAAAGGGAAGGGTTTGGAGGATTCAAACGCAATAGGAGACACTGATGTTTTTGTCGTGGTTCCGATAGGTGGTGCTATCGTACATCCACGTTGATGGAGACTTCAACCCACGAAGGGTAACGGTTGCGTGAGTCCACAGAGGGCTCCACCCACGAAGGGTCCACGAAGAAGCAACCTTGTCTATCCCACCATGGCCGTCGCCCACGAACGACTTGCCTCACTAGCGGTAGATCTTCACGAAGTAGGCGATCTCGTTGCCCTCACAAACTCCTTGGTTCAACTCCACAATCTTGTCAGAGGCTCCCAAGTGACACCTAGCCAATCTAGGAGACACCACTCTCCAAGAAGTAACAAATGGTGTGTTGATGATGAACTCCTTGCTCTCGTGCTTCAAATGATAGTCTCCCCAACACTCAGCTCTCTCTCACAGGATATGAATTTGGTGGAAAGATGATTTGAGTGGAAAGCAGCTTGGGGAAGGCTAGAGATCAAGATTCATATGGTAGGAATGGAATATCTTGGCCTCAACACAAGTGTAGGTGGTTCTTTCTCAGAAAAAGTAAGCTGGAAGTGTAGGTTTGTTCTGGTGGCTCCCTCCACAAATGAAGAGGTGGTGGAGGGGCATATATAGCCTCCACACAAATTCTAACCGTTACACACAACTTGCGAATCTCGGTGGGACCGAATTGTTAAACTCGGTCGGACCGATTCAGCAAAGCTAGTGACCGTTAGGGCTTTCGGTGGGACCGACATGCAACTCGATAGGACCGATATGGTTAGGGTTAGGGCATAACGTAATCTCGGTGAGACCGATTACACAAACTCGGTTAGACCGAGTTTGGTAATAAGCTAACCAGAGAGTTGGTCAGGTAAACTCGGTGGGACCGATCGCTCATTTCAGTGAGACCGAAACGTTACGAAGGGGAAACCGAGAGTTTACATTGCAATCTTGGTGGGACCGATCGCTCATTTCGGTGAGACCGAAATGTTATGAAAGGAAACAGAGAGATTACAATCCCATCTCGGTGAGATCGAGATCCCTACCGGTGAGACCGATTTGCCAAGGGCTTGTGGCAGTGGCTATGACATTTGAACTCGGTAGCGCCGGATAGAAAGAATCGGTGGTGCCGAGTTTGACTTTTGGTTTAGGTCATATGTGGATGTGAGAAAGTAGTTGAGGGTTATGGAGCATATCACTAAGCATTTTGAGCAAGAGCCTCATTAAGCAACACCTCATCCCTTCTTGATAGTATTGGCTTTTCCTATAGACTCAATGTGATCTTGGATCACTAAAATAGAAAATGTAGAGTCTTGAGCTTGGAGCTTGAGCCAATCCTTTGTCCTTAGCATTTTGTTGGGTCCACTTTTCTCATCCATGCCATGCCAATCATTGAGCTTTCCTGAGATATTAATCTCGAAATAGCATTAGCTCAATGAGCTATATGTTGTTAGGAATTACCAAAACCACCTAGGGATAGTTGCACTTTCATCAATATCTCGATAGCCAGCTTACGCTAACCCCGAACTACAGGATGACCAGGTTGCAACAGCAGTTAGAGACCTCAGGGCAGTGGCCTAGCCAGCGGCAGGAGTGGCGCTCTAGGGGCTGTGCGGGAGAGGCCCGGAGCCAGGCCCTCCCCCGCACCACACGGAGTAAGGTGTTGCACGGAGGTAGGCCCTCCGCCGGGGGAAGCGTCGGCGAGCCTTTCCCCCCGGCAGAGGACCCGTGGTCGCCGAGGGCGCCGCCAGCGTGCTCTTCGCCCTTGGTCTCGTCCTGATTTCCGGACGCCCCAATGGTGGTCAAGGGTGGCACACGGCAGGGGCCTCGCCTAGCGATATGAAGTAAGGCTCGCGCCTGTGATGGTCTCCGCTCGTGACACTCTCACATAATAATGAGTGGGGCTGTACACGCCCCAGAGTCTCCGGAGTGCCGCCTTTGGGCCTCGGGGCTCCCACCCACATCCTAATGGAATCACCATGCTCCGCGCTTGCCGTCGTCACTGTCCCCCAATGACTATGCTCACAGCCAGTTAAAGCACTTAGCTCCGTGCTGGTGGGAAGACAAGGAGACTAGCTAGGTGCCGGACGCGGCCATTTGCTTTCAACTCCTTTTGTGAAGCTCGATTTTTCCCCTATTGGATCTGAACTTGAAGTCGTATTTTCGTTTGCAAGCGCGGGGGGGGGCATCTTCTCTCGTTCATGTTCATTTTCTGAGTTTTCTGGTTCAATGCCTTGTTTCGAGGCTCGTGCCTGTTACCCCTTTCCCTTGTGAGCACCTCGCGAGCGGGGGCTAGGCATGGTATGCGCGCGCTATGCGCACAACCTGTCATACTGTGGTGCTCGTTTCTCGCGAGGCCCTCTCGGACGGACTAGCAGGCTCTTCAGAAACCCAAAACCTCGCGAGCCCGTGAAAGACTCCTCTCGGGAGCCCGCGGAGAACTCCCCTCGAGAGGAATGCACATCAGCAACTACAAGACTAGCTCGAGGCCTTCATGGGCTAAGGTAAGTTACAACAACGAGCCGCGGGGGAGCTCGTGGGCTCGCGAAAGCACATTTCAAGTCTGGCTTAAGGAATAAAATAGTAGTCTAAATTACATGAGGGGCTCCCCCTCCCCAAAATTCTCTTACACCTTGAGGGGCCATGCCCAATCTTTCGTGTGCATGTTCAAAGCAAGGAGCACGGGCTCAATTGGACATGTCGCTCGCAGCATCTTCCGAATCGCTCACAGATAAACTGCTGGTGCTGTCGCTGGCATCATCGTCACCATCATCAACCGCACCGCCTTCGTCCACCATGACCACCACCGCATCGTCCTCGGAAGTGAAGGCCCTAACCAGAGCGTCCACATTGTCATCCACCCAACATGCCAGGTTGTCCCGGATAGCCCCGGGCACTGGGGCAATGGCGGCGTTGAAGTCAAAATTGGGATCGATGTTCTGGAGATGACTGAAAACACGGGAGAACGCGCGCCCAAGGAGTCCTCGAATCTTTTCTTCAACAAGCTCGCGAGCCCTCTCGGCTCAGTCCTCCAGGCGTGTGACGACGTCGGTGAAGAAGCGGAGGTGGCCGGCATAGTCTTCTGCATGGGGATGAGGGGCGTGTTCGTCATAGACGGCGCCCAACGCCTAGTTGGCCTTCGCTCCGAGGGCTCGGAGCATGGGAGCGTGCTCGCGCTGCAACATCTGCTGGCGGAGCGCTTCCTCCTTGCTCTGCTGCGCAAGGGACTCAGCATGAGTAACCCGCCGCTGAAATGGGAGCAGTTCGGCACGGGCGGAGGCCAATTCGGCCTGGACGAAGATCAGGGCCGCCATAGCAGCCTTCTCGCGCTGCTCCGCTTCCTGCAACCTTGACCTGAGGGCGGTGGTTCTTCCCTTGGCTTCGGCTTCCACGAGCTTCATTTTTAGGTCGTATCTGTTGGCGAGGTCTACACGAGCCTCCACGACCCTACGGTTAACTTCCTCCTGCATCCTGGCCTCGCGCGCACTGGCGGCATCCTCCGCCTGGGCGACCTGGCGCTCCCTCGTCTCCCACTGCTCGAGCTCGAGGCTGCGCTCTGTGGCCTCCAGCATCGTCGCCTCCTTGCGCTTCAATATCTCTTCCTCTTTGGAAGCCCCCCTTCATCAATGCCAAGGCAGCCCTCCGCGCCTCAACCTACTGCTCCAGGGAGGCATTCAGAGCTCGGAGCTCACCTTCTCGCTTCTCTGTGGCCTCGCAGCGGTGGTCGGCCTCCCTGGCCTCCTCCAAGGCTCGGGCGCTGGCTTCGCGCGAGGAAGCAAGGGATGCCTCATCCCACACGCTGGCACGTTCGCGCTGGAGATGCCCGAGGTCGATGGCCACCTTCAGCTGATCCCATTCGTCCGCCAGCCGAAGGCCTTTAGTTTCAAGACGGGCGTCAACATCCACAAGCTCTTCCCCAAGCCAGCTCAGTGCACCCATCGCCTCCTGGAAGAGCTCATGACGGACAGCACCGCGCCTATGCGCAACCTCGAACGTGCGGCCAGGTCTATCCTTCACGCCAGTTGTCATTGGATAAGCTCGAAGCGGCTCGCTTGCCCCCAGCAGGGGGCTAGAGGTCGGCGCCTTTCCGGCTGCCCTTCGGACCTCGGCGGAGGACCGGTGGGGTGGGGCCTCATTGCTCAAAGATGAGGCCAGCGCCGAGGTCGTCCAGCCGCGGGCAATGACCAATGGCGGGGCCCTCAGCACACTCTCCATGCCCCAGGCGGGACCACGGAATCGGAACAACAAGAGCGCAGGGTTGAGGTGCTATGCCGGCGCATCTACCTCCTCGGCAGGCCCCGCGCCACACGCTGCAGGCCGCCGCGGGGCGCTCAGGTTCAGTAGAGGGCCTGAAGCGGGCAGAGGTCGCTCCTCGGGAGATTTTGTCGCCTTGGTAGAAGGAGCCCTAAGGAACTGCGGTCAGGAGGAGAAGCTGCGGTCAAAAAATTGTTGCAAAGATATGGTACTCACTCGTCTATGGAATTGTACTTCCTCTGCTTCAATGGCCGGAAGGCGTCACCGCTGCAGCTTGAAGACCCCTTCCTCTTGCAGAGCGCTTCGAAGTTCGGTCAGAGCTGGCCGAAGCCCTGGATGCGGTCACCGATGCTGGGCGCCCCTGGCGTGGCTCCTAAGGAGGCGACCTCAGGGGCGCTGGGCCGCGCAGAGTCACCGGTCCCTGCCTCATGGCGACTCGCCAGGGCCCCAAGGGCTTCGGCCTCAGGAGTATCGGACCGCATCGCCCAGCGGCCGCTTCCTCAGGACGGCTCTCTTGAGCCCCAGGCTTCGACGATTCAAGAGCCCCGAGTGACGTCGGTTCCTCAGCGGCCGCGCCGCCAGTGTTCGACGACGACCGCCCCCCCTGCACCCACTTCTTGGGCGAACACCGTGCATACGGTGACCAAGGGGGCCACGAAGACGGGGTTCTTGCGAGGCCCTTCAAGACCAGCTGGGTGTAGCCCCCCTTTGTCGAAAGGGGGCATCTGCCTCGTGAACTCCATCGTGTTCGAGCAGCAGTACAAGAGGCAGCCCTCCTCCAGCATATTGGCTGGCGATGGGTCGCCCGTTAGGAGCTCAAGCACAGTGTGTTGCGCCTCAAGAGGAAGCCCGGGCTCGTGAAGCCTCATGCGGTCCTTGCTGCCGGAGAAGGCCCACATTGGACGAGAATGGCGCTAGAGCGGGGCAATGCGGCGCCGGATGAAATCCTTCACCATCCTGGGCGCTGTCACCCTAAGATCCTTCAGCCTAGTCAACCGGCGCCAGACATGGGCAAGACGTGGGTCAGTGAGCTTCTCGTGCCCCCAGCCGGAGCTGGGAGCAGCTGGTGCAATTGGAAGCAAGAGCAGGGGGCTGCGCACGCCTGCATCCACGAACACCCACTGCCTCCGTAACCCGCTCACAGACGGTGAAATCTCGAAGTCAATCCCCGCACCGGTCGTTGCAGCCATGGCCTGAAAGCTCAAGCATCCAGAGCGTTGTTGGGGGTCAGTCAGATGCAATGAGAAGAAGTGGCGAAGTAAGGCCATGGAGGGAGTAATGCCCACCATGGCCTCATAGACAAAGGCGAAGACGGAGAGAAGGATGATGGATTGAGGATCCAGGTGCAGCATATTGATTTGGTAGTGAGAGAGCACAGCATTGAAGAAGGCGGAGAAAGGAGGAATCAGGCCAGCCCAGAGGTCGTGAAGGTGAATGGGGGTTTTGGTGGCTGTCCCTCGACCGCGGCGTGGGATGTGGGCCATGCCACCATCTTCCCCCATTCGTTGAAGTCGGAGGCAATCACTGGGCGGACCTTGTCCATCGCCTCCTGGTTGAGCACCACCGACCGCTCGACGGCGGCCTCAAAGGCTAGTGGTGCTTCAGCTGAAGCCTGGGGCCTCTTCTACCCACTAAAAAAAGACACATCCGTGACATTTTGGGCCGAACGAAATTTTTTTCTGTCATACATATGACACTTCTATGACGATAATTGTGACAAAACCCGGTATCATCATAGATGTGGTGGGCTCCTACTTCTATGACAAAAAATCATGACAGAAAATGGGCTTTTCGTCCTGGGCGGGACAGAGACGCAGCTGCATGACATTCTTTGGGCCGTCCATGACGGAAAAAACCGTGGTAGAAGCGAGGGGGAGGAAAATTTCGGGGAGTTCCCGGTTACGGTGGGAGGTCAGGGGCCGAGCGATGCGCGCTTCTCTCGTACACGTACGCGCATGTGTGCGAGGCGTTGGCTCTAACTGAACCCGAGCGAGGCATTGGGCTCTAACTGAACCTGAGCGATTGCACTGCAGGCTACGCGTTACTGAACCCGAGCGATCGATTGATGGCTGTTAACTGAACCCGATCGAGCGATTCCTTCGCCACTGCTGCTAACTGAAGCCGATCGATGCTGCCTCTGGATGACAGTGAGCATTATGGGGGGGGGGTTGGATGAGCAGTTCCCGATGGGGTGGATGAATAGGACCCCGTGGTGTTGCCTCTGGATGAACAGGACCCCGATCGATCGAGCCGGTTGGGGCTGGATGAACAGGACCCCGTGGAGGGCTGGATGAACAGGACCACCCCGTGGAGGGCAGGATGAACAGTAGATGGTGGAGGGCAGGATGAACAGTAGCCCGTGGAGGGGTGGTTGAACAGGAGCCCGTGGAGAGGGCTGGTTGAACAGTAGCCGGTGGAGTAGCGCGCGGTGGAGGCTGGATGAACAGGAGCCCATGGATGAACAGTCGCAGGTGGAGGCTGGAGGAGGTCGACGGTGGATGAACAGTAGCTCGTGGAGGCTGGAGGGGGTCGACGGTGGAGATGAACAGTATCCCGTGGAGTCCCGTTTTGTGGTACGCCACACCCCTCCCGATGAATAGGACCCCCGTTTCGACCGTAGCGCTCCAACACAAGTCCGTTTCCTCTGTTTTGCGGTACGCCAGACCCCTCCCGATGAACAGTATCCCGTTTCGAATGTGGCCGGTCGGACACAAGGCCGTTTCCTCCGTTCTGCGGTACGCCAGGCCTCGTTTCCATCGCCTGTTCCATCCAAGCCCTCCTGATGAACACGACGTATTCCATTGGCTCCCCATGAAAACGACGCATTCCATTGCCTCCCCATGAACACGATGATGACGCTTTTTCTCCGTTCCGACCCATCCATGTACACGAGCCCTGGCCGTACGTATGCGCGAGTAGGCGTTCAAGACCCCGCCTGTATGTACACATACGTGGCCGTATTTTCTTTCTTACACCCTGGCCGCTGTACGTACGTGTACATGCTACGTGCACGCCTCTACTACGACACGTGCGCGCCTCTACATCCACAAGTATATATGTACGTACACGTTCGCGACCAGAATGACAACGCTACGTATGCTTCGACCAGGTGGGATCCGACTGTCACTTCCTTGCGTGCGAAGATGTAGCTGGTGGGTCCCAGTAGTCAGGGGCAAACGTTTTTTTTGCGAAATACGGTGGCCCGTCCGGTGGGTCCCCGCTGTCAGGTGGAGGAATAATTATTTTGCACGTAATAAGGAGGCACTTCCTTGCTACGGCCGTGGACCCAGCTGTCAGCCTCTCGACGTACAGTCCACGTCCGATGGAAGCTGTTCCTTGACCATGTTGACCACGCCGCACCGAGAGCACCAGGGCGGTGGATGACGGCGAGGCCTAGGAAGGGGACGACGCGGAGCCGGGGAAGACGCAGCAGTGGATGCCCACGCGTAGAGGAGTACGAGGGTTCACTGGTTCGCTGCGGTGTGAGGCTGCTGTTGTCGCAGAATAACAGGGGGTGTGGGTGAGTAGAGGGATGGCCTGGCCAGCGGTGGGAGTAGTAGGGGCGGTGAAGCCTCCACCGCATCGCAGCCGGCCACGGGAGGCAGGAGCACGAGGCACGACCGTCGCTGGTTTGGGCGGCTAGAGCAAGAAGACCAGAGGTTGAAGAAGCACTACGGCCGTTGGATGGACATCGTACGGTCACTGGAGCTAGAATCGTGCATATTGACTAAGTTGACAAAGCCCTCTGTCCCCGTCAACTTAGTAGGCCCACAAGTCAGCCTCCCACTAAGGTGGGTCCCAGCTAGCAGGGGGGTATTCATTTTTTTGTGCGTAATAAGGAGGCACTTCCGGTGGGTCCGAGCTGACAGCAGGGGGAACGTTTTTTTCGCAAAATACGGTGGCCCGTCGGGTGGGTCCCAGCAGTCAGGGGCAACCGTTTTTTCGCGATATATAGGTGGGCGTCCGGTGGGTCCCTGCTGTCAGGTGGAGGAATAATTATTTTCCGCGTAATAAGGAGGCACTTCCTTGCGGCTGTCGTGGACCCAATTGTCAGCCTCTCCACACACAGTATTCTTCCGATGGAATTCGGTCGTTGACCACATTGACCACACCACCCCGACAACACCACGGTGATGGACGACGGTGAGGCCTAGGAAGGGGACGATGCGGAGCCCGGGAAGACGCGGCAGTGGATGCCCACGCAGAGAGGAGTACGAGGGTTCACTGGTTCGGCTGTGCTGCCGTCGCCGCAGAATAACAGGGGGTGTGGGTGAGTGGAGTGGAGGGATGGCCTGGCCAGCGGTGGGAGTAGTATGGGGGCGGTGAGGCCTCCGCGGTAGCACAGCCGGCCATGGGAGGCAGGAGCAGGCGGCACGACCGGCGTTGCTTTGGGCGGCTGGAGCAAGAAGACCAGAGGTTGAAGAAGCACTACGGCCGTTGGATGGACATCGTACAGTCAGTCGAGCTAGAATCATGCATTTTGACTAAGTTGACAAAGCCCTTCGTCCCCGTCAACTTAGTAGGCCCACTATACTGGGTCCCAGCTAGCAGGGGGAGTATTCATTTTTTGTGCGTAATAAGGAGGCACTTCCTTGCGTGCGAAGATATAGCTGGTGGGTCCGAGCTGTCAGCGGCAGTAACGTTTTTTTCGCGAAATACAGAGGCCGTTTCGATGGGTCCCAGATGTCAGGTGGAGGAAATCATTATTTTGCGCGTAATAAGGAGGCATTTCCTTGCGTGCGGCCGTGGACCCAGCTGTCAGCCTCTCCACATATAGTCCACTTCAGATGCATGTCGGTCGTTGACCACGCTAACCACACCACGCCGAGAGCACCAGAGCGGTGGACGATGGCGAGGCCTAGGAAGGGAATGACACGGAGGCAGGGAAGACTCGGCCGTTGTTTTTGTTTCCCACACGGAGGGGAGTACGACTGTACGAGGGTTTACTGGTTCGTCTGCCGTCGCCGGAGAATAACAGCAGGTGTGGGTGAGTAGAGGGATGGCTAGGCCAGCGATGGGAGTACGATGGGGCGGTGAGGCCTATGCGGCAGCACAGCCGGCCGCGGGGAGGAGGGAGTAGGCAGTCCCGCCGGCACTTGTTTGAGCGGCTTGAGTAGGAAGAGCAGAGATTGAAGAAGCACGACGGCCGTTGGATGGACATCCAACTGCCATCTGTGGAAAGCCTCAAATCTGTGGAAAAGAGCATACAACCCATCTGCCATTATTTCAAATAATTTACAGCCCATTTGCTAATTCTTACAGGTTTTTTTGGAGCCCATATTCTTTATGTTAGCATTACAGCCCATATTGTGGCCATGGTTAAAAAATTATACGAAATTTTGCACATGTCAGTGTGGTCTGAACTGTTTTTAATCCCGAAATTTCGAGTCACATTCAGACTGAGTTTAAAAATAAATGTATATCAATATAAAATCCAATAAATTGTCCACGCATAAAAATCAATGCAATTTAAAATCTCGAAATAAAAAAAGATATATGAAAATAATTGCCGGTATGATGTGTTTTAAAAATGTACAGCCCATTTCTCATTACTGATAGGCCATTTTCTCGGCCAGCCGAATGAAGATCTCCTCGTCTTGAAAGATTTGTAGCCCAACAGGCCTGATAAAGCGACTTACTTGACAAATCACAAAAGAACTGGGCTAGCCATTTTCAGAAAGAAAAAAAACTACTGGGCTGGTCTGTGGTAAACATAAAAGAAAAGGTTGTCTAGATAGGCCAGAGTGTCCCGCACAGCCCAGTTGACACCCTGCTTCCGTCTCAAAACCAAATTAGATAAATGCCACTCCAATTATGGCGATTCATAAAAATGCCATTGCAATTTCCAAACTTTGAAAAATGCCACTTCAATTTTTGCAAACTTTGAAAAACGCCACTGCAGTTTGCAAACTTTGAAAAACGACACTCCAGACTTCGAAAAATGCCACTAGAAATGGCATGAAATGGCATTTTTCAAAGTTTGGAAATTGCAGTGGCATTTCTCGGATACACCAGATTTAGAGTGGCATTTATCAAATTAACCCAAAACAAAAATAACTGGGTGAGCTGCTGGGTCCCCGGTGTCAGCCACTCGTTGTGCAATTCTCTCGTTTATTGACTACGTTGACAATGGCATGGGACCCAGATGTCAGAAATCCACTAGGAGGAGCCATTTTTTTATTGGCTTGAAATAAGGAGGCACTTGCTTGCATACTGCCATGACCTTGGCGGGTCCTTGCTGTCATCCTCTCCACGTACAATCATCTCCTGATTGTGTACGCGTCAACTTGCTAGGCCCACAAGTCAGCCTCTAAACCGTGGAGGACAAATACAACCCATTTAAAAAAATAACATCCCATTCCATACGTTCGAACGGAAAGTTCAACATTCAGAGCAAAGTAACAGGTCTAATCCACATATAGAGTACTGAACTTCCACGTTGACAACCATCATAGCCAAGTTAACTATCTACTCCCACTAACACTCTAGTAGCGTACAAGTACTAACTTACTCTTAGCTAACTAGACGATGCCGGCCGCCATCTGCTGTCCATGCTAAACGCCGGCACCGACGTCCTCCGCCTCGCCTCGGACTTGCCAGAGGTGTGATAGGGCGTGTTGCTCGCGCGCGTTGCCCTTTCCATGCCGGCGTGGTCCACCGAAGCTTCGGCTTCCAAGCGAGAAACCCACTTGACGAGCTGGTAGTAAAAATCGGCGTCACGAACGCGTGCATGCCCGACAGCCTCCAGGGCTATTTGTCGGGCGCCGGCCTCCACGTAGTCGGCCCAGTTGCGGGCGCTCTGCTCGCGACTCAGCGCGTCGGTGCGCTGCTGCTCCATGTCCCGCTGGCGGCGCAAATCGGCGATACGCTGCTCCTCCGCCAGGCGGTCGCGCTCCAACAACTCTTGCTCCTCCGCCATGCATGTAACGCCCTCGATGCGGCTATATCTCCCATGTGCGAGGCACGACTTAGAGGCATAACCGCATTGAAAGCAAGGTCGCAAGTCAGGAAATCATCACACATCCCATGTACATAAATAATATAAAGGGGAGGTACATAGTTGGCTTACACTCGCCACGTCACATCAAAGTACATAAATAACATCCATCATACAAATCACTCATGGCCCGACTACGGTGCCAAAATAGAAAAAAAACCCAACATGCGACAAGGCCCTGAATCGATAACCCCAACTAGGCACCACTACTGATCGTCGGGAAAAGGAAACATAATAACGCTGAGAGTCCTCGTCGAACTCCCACTTGAGCTCGTACTCGTCACCTGGAGCGGAATCACCTGGACCTGCATCTGGAATTATAGTATCTGTGAGCCACAGGGACTCAGCAATCTCGCACCCTCGCGATCAAAACTATTTAAGCTTATAGGAAGGATAAGGCAAGTATGTGGAGCTGCAGAAAGCGACTAGCATATGTGGTGGCTAACTTATACGCAAAAGAGAGCGAGAAGAGGGGGCAAGGCGCGAGCGAGAATCTAGAGGAACAACCTGCGCAAGCATTACTCCAACACCGTGTCCACTTCCCGGACTCCGCCGAGAAGAGGCCATCATGGCAACACACTCAGTTGATTCATTTTAATTAATTAAGATTCAAGTTATCTACAACCGGACAATAAAAAATTCCCATCTGCCCATAACCGCGGGCACGGCTTTCGAAAGTTCAATCCCTGCAGGGGAGTCCCAACTTAGCCCATGACAAGCTCTCACGGTCAACGAAGGAAAAGACCTCCTCCCAAGACGTTCCGATCAGACTCAGTATCTCGGTAACTCAAGACACTTCGACAGGTTAAAACAAGACCAGCAACACCGCCCGAATGTGCCGACAAATCCCGATAGGAGCTGCACATATCTCTTTCTCAGGGCACACTCAGATTGTCCTAGGTACGGGTAGGCCAGCCCAGAGTTGCCCCTGGTGGCCTCCGGTAGCTGACAGGTGGACCAACACTCAGAGGAGCACTGGCCCGGGGGGGTTAAAATAAGATGACCCTTGAGTCTGCAGAACCCAAGGGAAAGAAAAGGGTAGGCGGCAAAAGGTAAAACCAAGGTTGGGCATTGCTGGAAAAGCTTTAATCAAGGCGAAATATCAAGGGGTTCCCATTATAACCCAACCGCGTAAGGAACGCAAAATCCGGGAACATAACACCGATATGACGGAAACTAGGGCGGCAAGAGTGGAACAAAACACTAGGCGAGAGGCCGAGCCTTCCACCCTTTACCAAGTATATAGATGCATTAAGATAACATAGCAATATAATGATATCCCAACAAGTAAATAAATGTTCCAACAAGGAACGGCGCCAATCTTCACCTGCAACTATCAACGCTATAAGAGGGGCTGAGCAAAGCGGTAACATAGCCAATCAACGGTTTGCTAGGACAATGGTAGGTTAGAGGTTCAATCATGCAATTGGGAGGCTGGCAAGCAAATGGTAGGCATCGTAGCATTGGCAAAGCAAAAGAGCGAGCAAACTAGCATAGCAAAGATAGTAGTGATTTCGAGGGTATGATCATCTTGCCTGCACAGTTGTCAAAGCTGACTGGATCCTCACAAGCAAACTCAACAGGCTCCTCGGTAGCGAACTCGTCTCCCGGCTCTACCCAAACAAGAAAAACAAGCAACAAGGATACAATCAACCACGTGCAAGACCAAGCAATGAGATGAAATGATGACATGCTATGCGGGATGCGATGCGGGATGCAAAATGCAAGATATGACAGGAAATGCATGAACCTGGCCTCAACCTGGAATTCCAAGGGTGCCACTGGATAGAGGGGACTAAATCGCTTGAAAACGATATAAAGATCATTGGAATCGGAGCTACGGTTTGGAAATGGCAAGCGTTTTAAGATATGACACCGGTCTGCGATTTACAGCAAGTAGGCATCTAAATGCAACGAAATGAACATGCTACAACCACCAAACATGAAAACAAAATACATTGCAGTGATGTACACAAGATGCTTAACAAATCACTAGCACTGAGCCATATGCAAATTCATCCATTAAGGGCTTCAAACAAGCATGGCAAAAATGAATATGCAAAACAGATTCCAGACTTAGTGAAATTAACACTAGCCTGAAATTTCAGATCACGAAGCCCTCTTCGGAGCAGCAAAACAACATGATAGAAAACCTGAACATGACAAGTAAGAACATGGAATGGAGCTACTCAACAAGATTAACAAAAGACCCAAAGTGACCTGGGGTCAAAAGGGTTCACAAAATACTCTACCGAGCTCACGAACATAGCTCGAACACAATCAGTTTTCAGACTTAGTGAAAACTGAGGCATGCTGAAATTATAACTCACGAAGGCATGTAAACGAGCTCGATGCACTCACTACGGTGCAAGTCATCGCAAGGCAAGCATATAACCAGCAAGAAGGCACAATATTCTAGCTACACATGGCAAGAACAAAGGCATAGCATGCATGGAACACTAACGGTAGCATCGGCAAAATCGCAAACAAGTTGACGATCTGCCCAGATTAACAACGAAGCAAAAGTTGAGCTCGATTGAGTCAACCTAGAGCACTCCACATATGCAAACAAAGACATGTATGGATATAGCATAACATAAATATCAAAACTCCCTTACTGATCCTCCTCAAAAGAGGCACGAATCACTAGGAAAGAAGCTGGACATATAGCATCGTGAACTAAAATATCCCAGACTTCGTGAAAATCACTAAGTCCCTGAAATCAGCAATCTCAGGTACCTCTCTTCGCAAGCTTGCACAAGACAACACACACATCCTAAAAATGCATGGGTGGCACCTCTGGAAAGAAGACAAAATTCTTAACAATTCATCCCAAAGGGGCACAGGCATATCATGCACGGATTAAACATGGCAAAAATGACAAAAGTGCATGATGAACTAACGGATCTGCAATTTAACTCACGAAGCCTACTTCTAACAGCATTTTGGGCAACAAGATGACCTCAAATGCAAATGATGCAATGGAATGAAATGATGTACATGTCGAGGCGAATATTTTGATATATCATATGCCCAAAACGGAGCTATGGTTGCGGAGATACGAGCAGTCAAACATCGCATAAAAAAACTAGGGTTAGGAGATAAAAGTCAACCGGGGGATCCCCAGATCCAGATCCAGATCGGGTCCGGCGGCACTGTAGCAGTCCGAGCTCGGGCTCGCCGGAAATGGGGCTCACGGCGGCCGGAGACGGAGCGGGACGCCGGGAAGGAGGGGCCGGCCGGCGGGGAAGCTCGCCGGGGCGGCGGCGGACGGCGATGGGAGCAGCGGCGCCGGACCGGTCGAGGCGGCAGCGGGACAGCGGCCGCCGGCGTCGAGGTGGCGACCCTCGCCGGAGTCGTGCGGTGACGGCGGAGCGCACGCCGGCGAGGAGGCGGACGGGCGGCGTCGGGCGCGGGGACGCGACCCGGCCGATGGGCTTGGGGGGCCGGGGACGGGCCCGAGCGGGCCTGCGGCGGCGGGCGGCGATCTGGTCCCGCGGGGGACACGTGGCGGCGGCGAGTTGGATGGCGGCGGCGGGCGGACGCGTCCGGCTCCGTCCGGACGTGTCCGGTAGCGGCGGAGGCGATTTGATCTAGGGTTAGGGGGGAGGGACTCCGCGAATTTGGAGTGGGGGTGTATATATAGGCATAGAGGGAGCTAGGACAGTCCAAATGAGGTGCGGTTTTCGCCCATGCGATCGTGATCGAACGCTCTAGGACATGGAGCAGAGTTTGGTGGGTTTTGGGACAAATTTGGGGGGTGTTGGGCTGCAACACACACGAGGCCTTTTCGGTCCCTCGGTTAACCGTTGGAGTATCAAACGAAGTCCAATGATACGAAACTTGACAGGCGGTCTACCGGTAGTAAACCAAGGCCGCATGGCAAGTCTCGGTCCAATCCGGAAATGTTTAATCCCCACACACGAAAGAACGCTAGAAAAGGCCACCGGAGGAGAACGAAGCGCCGGAATGCAAAACGGACAACGGGGAAAATGCTCGAATGCATGAGATGAACATGTATGCAAATGCAATGCACATGATGACATGATAAGAGATACACGGAAAAGAAAAACAACACACGGAGACAAAGACCCGAACCCGAGAAATAAATATAACTTAATGCCGGAAACGGCAAGAGTTGGATACAAATATGGAAAGTATATCTGGGGCGTTACAATGCGGTCACGCTCCAACAACTCCTCGATCTCCGCATTGCCATCTAAAGACAGATAGAATGCCTTCTCCCTCTGTCTGCCTTCCGGTGAAAACCCGAACACTAGTTCCGGCGGTGACCGCCTTCGGCGTCGCCTACCGCGGACGGGCGGGGGCATTGCGGACGTGGTGAGCGATGTCGGGCCGGTGGGGGCTTATGAGGATATGGTGAGTTGGGTCATGGTGGCACCTGAGAAGGCCGGGAAACAGTACTTATAGGCGAAAGATAGCGCGATGGTCATCGGAATTCAATGCATAATGGCTTAGCGCGCTAGCTTGCCGTGGAAAACTAGAGAAACTGAAATTATGACTGTGTCGTCCCATCCCGTCTGGGTCGCACGCCGGCATGGCGGTCAAACGAGTGCACTCGAATCATCTTCCTCCTTGTCAATAATGATTCCACGGATTTAAAGCGTATTTTTTCGCATCAGTTAGCTGCCTTAATTACGGCCGGCTGCATGCAGGCACTCAGAATCGCTCGCAGGCAGTATGCGAAGCAGCATGCAACGAGTCACAGCCGAGGGCACGCATGCAGCCACTTAAATCGCTGGAATTAATTAGGCTTAAACTTCTGCATGCCGTTAATTATTGCCATGCCTTGGTCTTGCTGCTTTGCTCACGGGACTAATAAATCCCAGACGGAGGGAGTACCTCGGTTGGTGAGAGGTTTGAATTAAGCCCTGCAAACCGGAAAGGAGGTACTAGTACGTGCGTGATCCGCTATTTATTTGTGTAGGATTGAGTACGTTGTTTCTTGAATTGAGCCCTGCAAACCGGAAAGGAGGTAGTACGTGCGTGATCCGCTATTTATCCGTGTAGGATCGATAGTGTAGCTTGTCAGTTTCTTCAGAGGTAGGCATTTTTATCCGTGTAGGATCGATAGTGTAGCATGTCAGTTTCTTCAGAGGTAGGCATTTTTATTCAAAAAACTGCCACTTCGCATCTTGCGTCGCAAATAAAACTACCAGGAGCGCATTTGTAGGCTAGCTAGTGATCGATCAGTAACTTGTAAACACTGAGCGAACAGAAATAAGTAACTGTTAATGCATCTCAATGATTCACATATCATATACAAATATGTAGCTCCAAAAGCAAAGATCGGCCACTTCAGATCTTGCGTCGCAACTAAAACTAACTAGTACGATTCCCATACATAAGATCAACATGTTAATGCATCTCAATGATTCACAGATCATATACAAATATGTAGCTCCAAAAGCAAAGATCTAGAAAAAACATCTATTCTTCCTACTAACATGGATGCTTCTCTTGGCCAACATTCAGTACACGCTAAAAGACAAATTTGTTTGTGAAGTCTACAATTCCTCTTCCAAACGTAAGTGGTTTCACCAACAGCTGGAACCATGAGAATGAACCACACATGATGGAGGAACATCCACTACAATATGATTTGGTCTTCTCTCGATCACACGGCGAGACTATTTTCAGAATACAAACTTTAACTTAGGCAAAATGATGCCCATTGTATAATCAGACCAAAGCAATGAAGCACCTAGTGTTGGCCAATAAATAGTACAGTACTACTTTTCTGCAGTCCATGAAGTGACTATCCAATCTTTCTGTGTCTATTTTCAAATGGCACTGCATGCAGTGACTATACTATTCTCTTGTGCAGTTGAACCAAAATTGTGGGCACTTTGTTTGTTTTCCAAATAGCAACGGGCAGACATCTCTGTCTGCACAAATATCAAGCAGCTAGTAAACATATACCACACCTTGTATTTTCGGTTTAAACATGTCTCTTCCGCTTAGCATCTGTCCTGTTCTGCACTGGACAATCTGATACAGTTATGTTTTGCCCTGGACAATTTCATACTGAATTGATTTGCTGGTTCGGAGCAGAAATATAGCGCCTATTCTTCATCAGACCAAGGATATCCATGTTCACAGTGATGGAAGAGGTGAAATCGATACAACCGAAATTGAGCATCCAATCATTGAATCCTGTCCTGCACCTCCAATGTAGGTCCACCCTGCCAATAAATTCACATGCAAACCACTAGTATTACTATCTAATGACAGTACAAAAAGAGTAGCAAGATATTACCAAACCATGTACCTTCGTAATGAACAGCTCATAGTGCCACCAATTGGATATAAAGGTTTGGAAAAAACATGCTCCTAATGTTGAACCAGTTGGACTTTTTGTGCAGTTCCACTAAAATCGAGCATCCCTGTTTGCATAGATATTGAAAGTGTGATTACTCTAAAAGTGGCACTAGTTGAAGCATAGACTCACAAATATAAGCATTCCAATTTCTTAATGGGGAAAGGTAGCAAGACTGTTTCTAACCACCTGTTTGAAGGAATAAATAAAGCAACAACGGCTGATGTCAGGAAGGCATACATAGTTTTTTTCTGGAAAAGTGAGCCATTCCTGACATTTCCTCTTCTTTTAAGCAAATTTTGTGCAGTTCTACTAAAATAAAATGCCATCACTGCCTTGACAATTCAGTGACACTATACAAAAGGAAATGACTTAACATTACATCATGATGTCAGGTATGTAGTCGATAGGCATTAGAGACAAACATACAGACCTCCTCAAGAGAACAGCCGGAGGAGGTGCCCACTCCTGACCTTTCCTCTTGTCTTCATAATTGTCTGTGCAGTTTAACCAAAATAAAATGACATCAGTGCCTTGGCATTTTGGTGACACTGTACAAAAAAAATTAACTTATGTCATGAAAGTGAGGTATGTAATCTATAAGCATTAACAGTGCAAAAATCTTAAGGTAGTAACAAGTTTCATCATTGGTATACTGGCTGTGCAACAACATTAGAATGCCTTAGCTGAAAAATCTTTAATACATCCACAATCAATAGCTAACCCTGGAATAATCCAGTGACATTAAATGGCATTGCTTAAATTTATGGGTGGCATTAGACTGAGAGAGGCATTAGTTAAATGTGGCATCACTTTAGCAGTAGCATTGCTTGACTTGACTGTTGGCGTTATACTAACAGCAAAAATAGTGGCAATAAGAGCATGGGAGGCCCATTTGGACAGTGGGCGCACCAGTACGATGTACCTCCACGGAGGCAGAGTGGTGAGAGAGGTATGGTTGCCCTGAGCAACAAATATCCAGGCAGCATATGTGGATTACGTCCCATTTTTGTTCTCTTTAGGCACCTTTTTCCTATGCGAGGACAACAAACCGATCAACCTGGTCATTCTCTATTGCGTTGTCATGCCTTTCTACCCTTCTTCAACCAAGAGACACGAGACTCGTTCCTTAGCTACTGATTTTCCCCTTTTCAACCTAGATGCAGGTTCGATGCCTACTCTCTTGGACAGTACAATCTCCCTTCCTTTCCTTATTCAACCCAGACATGGATTAGTCTACATGAAGTAGGGTTTCCTTTAATAGTGCAAATTATGGTTTTCGTCTGCATGGCCAGCAGAGCAGAGGATAGCAAATTGGGAAGATGGTGGAGTGGAAAAAGATCCACATGCAACGACGTGGCAGATGGGGCAATAGAACAAGGTTATGGTTCAAAAAGAGGTAGCATACCGGAGGGTCGGCGGGAAGTGGCTTCGCTCGTGGTCATCATCCTCCGCACACACTACAACAACAAGCTTGGGGACGGAGGACATCCCGTGCGGGCGCTAGGTCTGAGAGGATGGCCTTGTCGTCAGTGCGTGACCTCGCTCGCCGACGACGAGTGAGTCAATGCTGCACGTCCTTTTCTTCCCCGGCGGATCTGTGACCACGGGTGAGGAGGGAGAGAGGGGCCGTCTTTTTTAGATCTAGAGAGAGGGTGGTAGTGTGCGAAGCAAGTGGGCAGCCCTTAGCAAGAAAGCGCTCAAGCTCCAGCCTATATATCTTTTTATACTACTAGTACTGGAGGTGGAGTAGTGGTAGAGTAGTTTATATGTTCTCTGCGTACAGTACCAGTTAGTCGTGCTTCAAAACTGATCGGCACGCCATTAAAAAAATAAAGGTCGATAACTAATGCGGCACCTCAGGCCAACGCGGCCAGATCGCATTTTGCACGAGAAATTACACACCATGTTTCATTGACATGTGGTCCCGTTCCAACATATCAGTGAGACGACGGCGAGTAGTAGGAGTATTTTCGAACGGACGTGTAGGCCGGGGCGCCTCTTCGTGAACCGTGGCAAACTCGCAACCGTCCATCGACTCTTCGCCTTTCCCTCTCGATTTGGAAATGTTGTCGCACGCTCTTCCTCTCCCTCCTCCATTTTCCTTCAGCCCTTCACCCTCTCTTCTGCCATTGTTCGATCGTCTTCTCCATGGAGGGAACAGGCCAGAAACAACCCCGTTATTCTTGCCCTGATCTAAAAGATGACGTGGTGGTGGAACTCATTGATCGGTGCGACGTCATCAGCTCGGCTAGCATGGCAGGTTCGTTCAAGCCCATTCTCGACTCAACTAATAACATCGTTACAAAGAACCCAAGAGTCAAGGAGCGGTTTGATCTCCCCTATCTTCTTCATCGTGACCCTGATTACTGGCGCCGGCACGACGGAGGCCTCGCCCTGTGCCAGTTGATGCCGCTTGAAAATGATACGAATGATGTTAAGTTGCCATCGCTTGAGGGCAAGGCTTGGGCGGGCGCAAATGGAGATTGGGTTGTTTAATTGGGTCCAACTGCGAGTGGGAACTTGTGAATGTGTACACTCATGACCGGGTTCCACTTCCAAAAATCTCAGCAGACTTCCCAGAGGTTGAGCACACCGGTATTGTACGCACGTTCAAATACGATCATGGTGACTGTCTTCTACGGAAGATAGCAATTTGTCGAGTTCCCAACCGCTCTTGGAATTACATCAACTATCAAGTTGTTGCTATCTTCGACAAGCTTGTTGCCGTCCTTCGTGGTTCGACTTGATGGATATTGCTCAAAAATCAGTTTCTGTACACAGATGAGTACTGTGATGCAATTCAATACGAGGGCCTTGTGTTTGCTGCCACCACTCGTGGCACTGTTTTTGCATGGCATCCTAGTAGTTTCGGTACGTTTGTCTTCCACCATAATTATAATTGTTTCATCCACATGCATGCGGGTTAGCAAGTTTTCCTTTACTAATTAACCTTCTTCTTGTGTTTCCAAGGTCCTGTGAACATCCCACCACCTATACTTGAAAATTTTTATAACCAAGGGGGAGATGACGATGGTGATGATCACGAGCACGAGGATGAGCAGAACCCATATACCTAGTGGCGCCTGGCAACTAATTCTGATGGCAACTAATTCTGATGATGTTACTACTAAGGAAGCAGGTGTAGTCTCCCATGGTCGCACTCTCCGGACCTATTCCAACACCCATTGCATGGTATTTGAGATGGATACTAGTGTGCTAGCGCCAACTCCTTCTCCCTGGTACAGAATTGATAGTCTTGGAGAAAACTCGCTCTTCCTTGGACAAAACTATCCGATGATGGTGAAAGGCGATCCAACAGCTATTGACACAACGTTAACAGTACCATTTATGAGAAGCAACTGTGTCTATACCTTGGACATTTGGGTGGTTCCCTACCCTGGTACTGATATAGTAGGCCGCTTCAGCTTGGATGATCAGTCCTGCGTTGGTTTCCAGATCGACAATCGATGGCCCGTCCCAGAGAATCACTTGTGGTTCAAAGCAAGTGTTTCCAACGCCGAGGAATGGTTGAGTTGAAGTTCATTTCATTGCTTGTTATCTGTTGTGTGGTGAAAACTTTAGTATTTATAATGTATCCTCATTGTCGATGTGGGTTGATGACCTGTTGTATGTAATAAAATGATATGCCTGTGATAAACTTACTAAATTTATGAATGGCTTTCGAGTCGCTTCTCTGAGTGAGTGGTGCGGCAAGGCAAATAAATATTTTCCGAATACATAATTGTACGTGCATTGCAACAGGTTATTGGATGAGGCCAATCAACAATAGTAGTACACTATTTGTACTAGCTTCACATGCTTCGCGCGTCGGGCGGGTGTTTTTACTGTAGCCATATGTTAATGTGTTCGTTGTACGTAACCAGCACCTTGAATCCTCGATACTAGTACTATATAGTAGGAGTAAGTAGTAGGAGTAGTAGGGTGGCATGGGCCAGAAAAAACATTCACGTCCAGGCGAGGTAGCCATATGTTAATGTGTTCGCTGTACGTAACCAGCACACGCCACCACCACGACATCCATCTGACACCTTATTATTTCTGGGAGTCCGTGCTAGAGCAATCTCTTCAACCTCGTCATTTCTCTAACTTCAGCCATCGCGCGGCGGGCGAGGTGGGGGTTTGCCGATAGTCGGTTTCCTTAACTATGGTCCCACTTGTAAGGCCAACTCCAACACACGATCCCAAACGCACCTCCGTTTTGCACGAACTCCAACGATAATTTTGACTAGAAAAGCAAGACCAAAGAAAACAAGAACCACAAAAATACATTTTACTACTCCTGTAAGTTGGATTAGTGCCTTCTTGATGCATTCATTGTTGATCTGCGGAGGCTCGATCTTGCGTCTGTGCTAGCTAAAAGTGACAGAACATCTACTAAATTGCACTCTATCAATATATGGATGTACTCTTCTTCCCAATACAAAAACTTGCATCCCTCCGTTGCACAATACATGCCTTCTATTTGTCAAAATATATATGTATCTAGACATGTCTTAGTATATAGGTACATCCATTTTTGGACAAATGGAAGTCAAGTATTTTGGAAGACAGGGAGTACACAATAAAAATCTTAAGTTAGCACAACTAGTCTAATCCGAGAGCAGAACCGAAGATTTGGTCGGGTTCTTCCTCCTTTTGCCGACACGTGGGACATCCAGCATCCAGGTCGTGTCATGAAAGAAAATAGAGTGGTAGTTGAAGAGATGTGCATCTTGGGTTAAACTGTAAATAGAATCTTACTACTCTTGAGTAACTCCAAAAGCGGCCACCGAAGATCTTTATTGGATTTGTTTTTCATCACCAGCACGTCGAGGTGAAAGATGTGCAGGTTCAGTGGGTCCTCTTGCGTTTTCACTAACATGTGGGGCCGCATGTGAGCAAACAGATGATGGGCTCCGCGCGTACGCTCGCTGGCTGAGAAGAGAGATAGAGGAGGGCTGAGCACGGACTGCAGGAAATTTGTTCTACGTACCTTGATATAGGCTCGATATAGTGGGGTGGCATGGGCCATAACTAGCATTCACGTCTAGCAGTACAGCACACGCCACCCACACGAGTCCCATCCGACACCAATTTTCTTGGAGTCCATGCTACAGCCATCTCTTCTCCCTCCTGTTTTCTCAGCCATCGCGTGATGGGCGGGGTGGGGGTTTGCCGATAGTCGGTTTGCTCAACTGCGGTCCCACTTGTAAGTGAAAATGCAACATCGCACGCATTCCCGCTTGAGCAGCGTGCCGGACCAACCATGTGGGGGTGCAACGTGAACACGGCAGGCTTTTCCTTTTGAACTCGTAACTTGTAAAATTTGGTTCTGCTCCATGGCGCGACTGATAGATAGAAAATAACGATTTTTCCTAGAGTAATGAGAAGTTTGGTTCTGGCGTTGTTCATGCATGGAGTACGTACAAAAATTATGAAGTTGATGCGAAAGGTAAGATAATTACTGTAGTATCATATACTACTACATGGATTTGATGGAAAGATAAAAATACATACGGATCCATCAACGTTCAACGACATCCTCACGCCCTAGTGCGCCGGGTCACCAACCGATGTGTGAGGAGCAGCGGCGTTGGCGGCGAGCTCAACGTGCTTCTGAACAATGCCGTCCAAGGTTGCCCTGTGCTCCAAGAAGGCCAGCGTCCTATCATCCTCCTCTTGCATGTAGTAGTCCTTATGGACGATTTGCGCGTAGACGTGGGTGATTATGTCGATGGTGTCTTGCTGCGCCAGGCGCTGCGCGGCGAGCGTGACCTCGAGGTGGACATTCTCCGGCGCGACGGCAGGCAGTCGCAGGGCCACCAGTGCGTCGAAGAGGTTGTTAGCATAGTGGCCGTTGAGGGTGGTGGGCATCGCAGAGCCTGGGCGCGTCGACTGGAGGCTTACATCAAAGTCGTTCGCAAGCTTCTTGACGACGGTGAACTTTTCGAGGAAACCGACGAGGACCTCGTCGAACAAGGAGATGAAGCTGTCGTCCAAGCGGCCCCTCGCCCTGGCGGCCTCAAGCAATACTACCTGGAGACGTTCCTCGATGCCGGGCCGCGGGCCGGCGTCGTGGACCATCTGGCACAGCCGGCTGATGCTCGCGCTCATCGCCTCCATGGGTCTTGCATAGCTTCTAGTTAACTGATCTTGCGATTCGAGTGATCACACAACCCTTGGTTAGCATGCGTAGGTGCGTAGGATTTCGCACTACTCCTCGGCCCTCTACTGCACCTGCCTTTGGCTGTATGATAGGTGGGCCAGCCACCCCCTGGGGCCACGTGTCATTCACCCAAAGGCAGTTGCCGTAAGTCAATGAAGCTGCGTCCCCCTCCGTGCCGGTGCAGTATAGTCATCTCACCAGACCTCTAGTTGGGGCCAAACTAGAGAAGTTTGATGTTGACTGGTTTATTGGTCCCCTTTGCATTTTGTGCCCAAGTTTTGACCTTTGATTTAACTAATAAAATGTTAATGCATGTAAACAAAAATGATGTGTAAGTCACCTTACGAAAAACAAATAATCCCAAAGTACTTAGGCATGGTGCATTAACTCCCTCCTTGTTTCCTATTTCGTGACATATCAACCAATGAGAGATGTGGGTCGTGCATGCTTTCTATGACTTGAGACTACCAAACATGACATGCAGTATTTAGTTCATTGCATGTAATCCTATTAGTACTCTAGTTAGGAGTAGCAAAAAAACATTAAGTTCTCTCGCCGATAGGAATAAAACACCATGTATTTAATTACAGAGGGAGTAGTACATTTTTGGTGACATGCATTACTAGATATTGCTAGTCAAATACTAAAATCCAGATGGACGTGGTAGTACTCCTAAATCCAGACGGTGGTGCTACTAGTACTAGTAGTAGTACTACCAATGTAGTAGTAGGAGTACTAGCACCGTACTACCCGTTGGTCAAATTATTACGTGCTGCTCCTCATAGTGAAGTGATAAGACCCTGCGCCGGAGATGACACCTGAGTATAGGCGCCGTGTTCGGCATACCATAGTCAGCCTCACCGTCTGCAGTCACTATCATCATGGCTGTAGAGCTAGCCTGCTTACAACTAGCCCTGTTCGACATAATTTCCCGTGAGTAGATGCCCGTGCATTGCACGGAACACCAAGATTGGGGGTGGACGGCTCCGGCAGCGGCCAACGCGCCAGATTTTTCGACGGCCTTCTACACCTAGATGTGGTGGGGAGGAGATGAGTCTGATTGTGAGAGACAAGGAGTTGTTTGTAAATAGGGAACAAGTGCGGGCATCTTTTTTCAAAAATGGAGAAGCTTGGTTTGTATGCGTCAGATCTAGATCCGACGGCTATTGGTGAAATATGGGAGGCACAACATCATCACCAACTCAGGATCTGTCTGATTCGCAGGATTTTGAAAACGCAGGAATAGGACACGGCAATATTACAAGTTTCAAACTGACATTACAAATGTTAGGAGTAATACTGCACCTACGAAGAGGGAATTACTAGGAAGTTTACGTAAGAACTTTCGTTACTTTAGGTGGATGCAGCATTATCGTACAAACTAAAATCCACCACCCTGACAAGTCACTAATGGGCAAATAAGTTTTCGAGACTCTGGCCACTTGATGTTTCAAAAACAAATTCAGCTTCTACGGAGACTTTGTCATTTAGGCTTAGACGCTTGCGGTGATCAGCACGCCATTCATTATTGCGCCAGAGAACGCCAAACCTCATTACCTTGAGCACACTTGCCTCCAGAACAAAGAACCTGGCCAATTTAATCTCAGATGTGCTGCCTCGATAGTCGATCAAATAAATTTCTGTAAGATGGAGATCAAGGCATTCGATGAGATTGTTATAGTGCAGCACATTTTTCACTTTCGGGTCTTTTTTTATCTGCAAAAGAAGAGAACATATTAGAGCAGCTGGCTGCTTAAGATTGCCATGTCATCAAGAGGTACCAATATCATTCGCTCATACGATAAGGTTGGCTGGCTAGTGATATTTTTTCTCTCTCTCTCTCTCTCTCTCTCTCTCTCTCTCTCTCTCTCTCTCTTTCTGTTTCCTCTCATTTAACTAGGAGCACGTGAAGAGCTTGGGAATTTGTTGCCTTCCACTATGTGGCCGATGCCATATTTCGCAAAAGTATGCCACATAACACGCATCAATGTCAAATCAAAAGATTTTGGCACCGCACTCGTGATATGAGAGAGTTGGCACCGCTGTGCACACAGACCCACATGTATAAACAAATCAATCAAACCAACTACACCAGCCTCTCACTCTCCCAAACAAGTGTTTTTTATTGCCTCAGTCCTCTCTCTCTCCCACGCAGTGTTTTTTCATTGCGTGAGTTAATTTGGCACTGGAGCAAAGTAGGTGATCCAAATTGGGACACCAAGTGAGCAATGGAGGGGCATCGATGCCAAATGCATCACAAGTGAATTTGGCACATGTTTTGGCCTACATAGCCCACTTTTGTAATACTACCTCGTATTTAGTATAAAATTTTGACCATAGATTTACCTAAGAAAATGCCAATGCATGTCACTAAAAATTACACCATTTGAAATTATGTTCAAATATGAATCCAACAATATAGTTCTTAGTGACATGCATTAACATTTTGTCAGTTAAATCTATGGTAAAATTTTGATACTACAAAATTGGAAGAGTAAACCAGGACGGAGGTAGTACTTGCTCTTAGGGTAACCATAGAGTTACTGGAGTAGTCTAAGTTACTTTCCACTATGACTAGCCTAGGCTACTATAGTAGTACAGCATAAAAACAATGCAGGTGATCACGTGAGAAAAAATACTGAAAACATTTCTTTTGGTGCAGTGCGTAGATGTAGTTTTGAACACTACACTTGTCATCGTAATTTGGTTTCAACTTACTAGCGTGCGGGGTGCTACCCCGAGTGGTTTCAACTTTGTTTACTTCACCGCGTGTCAGATGGGCCTCTAGTTTACTTATTTTCACCCACTGCCACATGGGCCAGCACACGAAGATACAGATCACGAGCTGACAATGCAGCATGTGGATTGGTTGACCGGTCAACTAAACAATATATGGAGCTATACGCTGACACAGTGAGCGTATAATCCATCAGTATAGAGAGTTCGAGTGAGAGGGGAGGCCCATGAGAGATAGCAGAGAGAGAGAGAGAGAAAGAGCTACTCCCTCCATTCGATAATGTAGTTCCAACATTTTTTTAAGTCAAACTTTTGAAACTTTAACCAAGTTTATAAAGAAATTACTTATATCTACAATACCAAAGATAAATGATAGTATGAAGTAAGTACATATTGTGATGAATCTAATGATCATTCCAGATGTAAATGTTTTTCTCCACATATACCTGGTCAAACGTTTCTGAGGTTTGACTTTTCAAAACATCCATATGCTTATGGATTTGACAGAGTCCCTAACAAGAGAGAGAGAGAGTGAAAAAAGTGTGTGTGCGTGTGTGAAAGAGACATGGACAACACACGATAAAAGTAGAGAAAAAGCGTGTGTGTCTTATGCAAACATATCACACATGCATCTTCGACAACAGAGGCAAGGTGAGGAGATAGTGAGTGGTTGTTTGGAACCGAGAGAGCAAGACCCCTAGCACGTGGCCAAGAGGGGTCTGACAAACATGGGAGAGAGGTCGAGAGAGACGTACGGAGAAAATGCAGACATGGGGAGGAGAGAGTGTATGTTTGTCATAGAGAGATCCCCTGGAGATCGTGATGGGACTACATGGGTGGGAGATCGAGTGACAAGGTGTGTGCGTGATAGAAGATGCCCCGAGAGATATCGAGATTGACGTATGGATGGAAGGAGACAATACGTGTGTTCTTGATGGCTAGTAAGATATACTCATACTTAGGAGGGGGGGGAGTGCTTGCGCCTATGATGGATTGAGGGATTATGGTACTTTGGGGGTGCGTGTCACATAAAGAGAGAACAAGAGCGGAGAGTGTTTGATGGGTCTATACGTATAGTGCGAGCGAGACATGTGTATGTGTGAACCAGGGAGATATAAGGCCAGTTTGGCTTGCGTCCTGAGCATCTTTTGCCTGGCCTAGGGTTGTGGCTGGATTTCATGCACGCTTGTTTGGTTGCTACCCTGTGAAAAAGAAAGCCCGCCTGGCCTGGGTTCCCTTGCACTTTAATTAGCTTGGCTGAACTCCAGACACTGCAAGTAGCCTGGCCCAGGCGACCGATTTCGAACGCCTGGTCGTGCCTAGTCGTGTGGCCACGAGGCTAACAACAACATGGATGGATATTAGGATTAAATAATTGATGCATGGATTGATTGATGGGACGTTGATGCTTTGCCTGGCCCAGGCATGAACCAAACGCTTCAGCACCACACAAGCCTAGCCAGGCAGAAATATTTTACATCTCACGTCCACACTAGGCAGTACCGGCCATCAAGGCATGAGGGTCAGGTCACAAACAAAACTGACCAATAAAGTTTGAGAGAGATTGAGGAGCCCCGATAAGGCTGAGTGGTGCGTCAGATAGCTGAGAGGGGGAAAGAGATATTCCATCTGCTCGATAATGCAGTGCGTGTAAATTTTTTAAAAGTCAAACTTTGGAAACTTTGATCAGGTTTACGCAAATGTTATTTATATCTACAATACCAAAGATACATCATACAAAACTACATCTCATGGTGAATCTAATGGTATATGTTTGCCGTACTAGATGTAATTCTTTTTCTCCACGTACATGGTCAAACTTTGTGATGTTTGACTTTTCAATAAATCTATATGCTATGGACCGAGGAGAGTGCCTCAGTCGAGACAGATCAAGTTCGTGTGAAGGAGAATGAGTAAGTGTGCAAAAAGAGTATGTGTGTGAAAGACAAAGTGACAACAAACGATAAATTAGAGAGAGTGTGTGTTTTTTTGTTTCTTATGCGAACATATCACGCATGCATCTCCGAGATGGAAAAGCGAGGCGAGGAGATACACGAAGATAGCTAGTGTGTGATTGTTTGCAACGGAGAGAGACACCCTTGTAGAACATGTTCAATAAAGGTGTGGCCAACAAGGAAGAAAGGTTGAGAGGGACACATGGATGGCATGGGCGCATGGGGAGGGAGAGAGGGTGTGTTTGTGATAGAGAGATGTCGTCGAGATCGTGAGGGGACTATATGGGTGGGAGATCGAGGGAGTGCGTGCGCGATAGAAAGATGCCCTGAGAGAAATCGAGATAGACCATGCACATGTTTGTGATGGAGACTAAGATTAGCTAGTCATATACATATAGGGGGGACTGCGTGTGCCTACAATTGACTGAGAGACCATCATACTTGGCTAGCTGGGCATGAGATTGTGTGTGTGCGCGTGAGAGATGGAGAGAGAACGAGGGGGAGAGATAGAGTTTTAGATGGGCCTATCGAGTGCGAGTGAGATATGCATGTGTATGTGTGACCCAGGTGGATGGAGAGTTTGAGAGAGGGGGGAAGAGCTCCGAGATGACATAGTGGTGCGTGAGAGAGTTACAGGCAAAGAGCCAAGGAATCTGTGTGCGTACGATGAGTGCACCCAAGATATCTAGCTTGGACTAGCTAGAGTATCATACATAGTGTGCGAGAGAGACCTATAGATGGTGTATATATGCATGCGAACTAGAAAGACCCCCCCCCCCACACACACACACAAAGAGAGAGAGAGATGAAGAGAAAGGGAGAGGGACGAACAAGGTTTTTGTGTTGGATGTGTGCGACAGAATTGATGATTGTCGACGAGAGAGAGAGGGAGAGAACAGGAGTCCGAGAGAGGGGGAGGTCACGTTTTATGCATCAAAGACTGAGATAAACCATGTTTTGATATAAACTTGCATTCAAATATTTAAATTGGAGAACATGTTGTCTGCAATCCACACATGAATGGATATATGCGTATATCAAACAAGTTCATTAATTTGAATTTCAACATGTTCATGGAGTACTATAATACTGTACAACATGCTACTCGATTGAGGTGTTCAATTTTGGATTTAGTTCACTATTTTGATCTACTGAACGAGCTATTTCATTGAATCGAGATATTTCATTTCGGGTTTGATTCGCATTTTTGAGTGGGTCAACTATTTGTCATATAGTAAATCGCTAGCAACGAGCATGTAAAAACTCATACTCCCGAGCATCATCTCTCCATCTAAAAAAGAAGTGGCAAGCTAATATTTCAAAATTTGATCCGAATCGACTTGGAAAGGTAGACGTGGATGCTCGTTCTCCCAAAATTTGAACGAACCGTTAAACATCCTCTCTGCTCGGTGGAATTCGCCCGAGCAAATAAATGAGAGACGCGAAATTACCATCCTATGTGGGACATGCATCAATTGGCCCGTTGTACATCGAGGGTAGGCTCGTAACTTCATCCAAGCGCGCCTTCTCCTCGGCCGAAATGACATGTGCTGAATAATTCATAGACCATGGTCGGCAAAACACGCTCTCCTTGCCCGAAATAGCTCGTGCGCACTATTTCAAAACACGCTCTCCTCGCCCGAAATCGCTCGTGCCCACTATAGTTCAAAACATGCCCTCCTCGCCCGAAATCGCTCCCGCCTAGAGAAGCAAAGTTACTCTACTATCCCCAACCCTAAGTACACAGACCCAAGCCGAGAAGCCTATAGGCAAGGGTAGAACTGTAACTCCCCCTCACATTTCAGACAATGCGTCCGTAAGACATGGTTCCGCTCCCCTCCCAATTTCTCCCGCCCGCCCCCATTCATACCTCGTGGGCGCCAAATCACCTTCTCCCCGGGAAGCTCCCGTCTCCCGAGCCGCGAAACCTCAGCCCCACCTCCATGGCGCCCCCACCGCACCAATTTCACAGCCGCCCTCCTCCCTAATGCCGGAGACGCTATCCATTTGCCGTCGTGCACTTGGCCGTGTGCCTCTTACTCCGTGCTGCTGGTGCTGCCTCGACGACGGCCGCGTGAACCGTACCGGAGCCGATTCACCCCCGCCGTTGTTCATGGCACCAAAGCGGCTCCAACTTCGGATCCGTCCAGAGTCCTGGCGCTGCTTCGGCATAGCCGTCGACCGTCGCGACATCGCTCTTTCCCTGCCGCCGGTCGCCACCGCAATCGCGCCGGCCTCACCAACTCGGCAATTGGACGTGCCTACTTCACCATGCCGCCAGATAGGTCGCACCCTCATCTCAAATCACTTTATTTAGGCGTCAGTTTTCTGAATTTTTATTCTGGGCCAATCGATTTGCAATGGGAAGCAGCACCCCTCGAGGCGGCGGAGCTCCTAGGCTGCCGGTTGGCTGGTGTCTAACGTAAGGGTGCGGGGCCGCAAGTTCGCCGCAGAAGCAGCGCTTAGATGACTATCTTTTAGAGTTGCGTGGGTTGAAGGTACTGCCGCCGCCGGATCTGGATGACGGGGAGTCTTTATGGATTGGCCCGGGGGCGGCGCAACCACGGCAGTGTGGTGGGGCGGGGAGCGGGGTTTTGGCCGGGGCCACGAACGGCGGAGGCAGGCTGCTCTGCCGTTGGTCGCTGGCTCTTCAGGGAAGATTCCGAACAGTGTCAGCCGGGAGGCACAAGACGGCCAGCCATCCGGCGTAGATCGGACAGTACCAAAATAAAATAAAATCGTGTGACCCCAATTTAGTCTTCAGTCAACAGACGTGTGACCACTCTCCTACCTTGCTGTTGATCTCTTAGTGTATTTCTTCAGATCAAAAAGATATGTCATTCTTAACATTATGCGTTATCTGCATCTTCAGACACACCGTCTTCCGACTCACCGTGGCTGCTCCAACAAGGGAAGCATACACCAGAAGGGAGCTATAGTCCCCACTCAACAGTTCCCTGTATCGAATGCGCGTGCCCGACATGCACAGCCACAACATTTGCAGGGCCATCGACAAGTCAGCACATGATGCTCACTCCTATGGATGGCAGCCAGATAGGTTGTACCCTCATCTTACTTGTGTGCAACATTTATGGCTTTGTTATTCATCTAAGCATCGAAAATAGATCATCACATTTCACTGTATATTCATGCTGATCTCTTACGGGTCTTGTTCAGGAGTTAACGTTGTTCCATAGTTCAGCTAAGATACTTGTTCTTTAGGTAACACTGTTCCATAGTTATCATCCATCAGCCAATGCTATCCCACAGGCTGGTGATTATAGTATTATACCACTTCTAGTATTTCCTATGTTGTTCTTTAATACTTTTGTGTGCCATCTAGTTAATCTCGAGTACAAACGATACATATTCTGTAGCTTTCATCTGTGTTCTCCCTTTAGTTTATGAGACCTGTTGCTGCTAGTTAACCCTAGTCCTACTATTTATGTCGTCTCCTACAGGCACTCATTACATAAATCTAACTACTAGTTGTCTTCCATGCATGTCAGATATAATTGCACACACTGATATATCCACAAGAACCTCATGGAGCAATGTAAAGGCCAATAAACTTGATGTCAATGATACCTAATATGATGGAACATGTAAAGGCAGTTCTTCAGAAGACTTGCAGAAAGATGATGAATCCTCTTCACCCCACAAGGTCCTTGCTCTAACTTGGCCTGTGATATGGGTACAACATGCATATAATGTCCTGGAGTGTATCTACTCTATTGCAATGCCATGTGCTTAGCATGCTGATCATGCATGTAAATATGTCATGCCTTCCCGTTTTTCAGTACCTATTCCATTCATGATAACATGTTTTCAAATTCAAGTACTGTCATTCTACTCTATCGCAATGCCATCTGCTTAATTTGGACATCATGCTTCTGAATATCTTATGCATTGTTATTCATCAGTATGTACTTCATCTGTCTACCATACCATGTTTTTTTACATTGAAGTACTGTTCTAGTGCTCTGTTGCAATGCCATCTTATTTTCCCAATCATACACGTGTATGTTGCCTTAGTTATTTCTGTACGTATTCCGCTAGCATATAGTTTTAAATTCAACTAGTGTTTTTTTGCTGTGTTGTCCTGTCGTATCCCTAGCTCTTACACCATACTCCCTCCGTCCGGATTACATGTTGCCAAAATGGATAAAAAAGGATGTATCTAGAACTGAAATATGCCTAGACCCATCCATTTTTTCCGGATGGAGGGAATACATGTCAATATGTCATGCCTTTCTATTCTTCAGTACCTATTCCATCTCTCTGCTGTAACATGTTTTATAATTAAAGCACCATTCTTCTATACAAGGCATGCAAGGGGAAGACGACTATGTTAGAATCTGAAGGGTTACAAACAAGGCCTTTGCAAAAGATCCAAACGCCAGGAGATAATAAACCAATTCCACTTTTTATAGATACTGCTCCAGCACAGAGAAACCCAACTCCTACTGATAATAAGCAGATTCCAGTGGCCAAAGAACTAGTCCGCTCCAGTCCAGCAAAAATATGTCAACTCAATTCTAAGAAGCGTGTGCGTATCCTTGCATCATGAAATTTTATAGCATGCTGATCATATTTTCTACATGTTTCTTACCCATCTCTCTTTTAGAAAATAAGCTTAACAGATAGAAGATTTTCTGCAATGGTATCGTTTATGAGGAAATATTCTTGCAAGAATTCTCTGTGCTCCAATGTTGATGTAAGTACCTGTTGTATATCACTATATTTTTACATCAACATGTATTTTGTTAATCGGCGTGAATACAACCTTTATCTGATCTAAATTTAGTTGTAGCAAAATGTATGATTAAAGTCCACAATGTTGATTTTTGCAAGGAAAACTGCGTGGTAGTTTTGCATCCTCAGCTGCATGAGTGTACTCTCTCATATCAGTGGGTCTGAATACTTTGGTTCTGCAGTGGGTTTTTCAGTGTTTTTCTTACTGTGTTGTCCTGTCGTATCCCTAGCTCTTACATCATACTCCCTCCGTCCGGATTAAATGTCGCAGAAATGGATAAAACTAGATGTATCTAGAACTGAAATACGCCTAGACCCATCCATTTATTTTCGGATGGAGTGAATACATGTCAATATGTCATGCCTTTCTACTCTTCAGTACCTATTCCATCTCTGCTGTAACATGTTTTATAACTGAATCACCATTCTTCTATATAAGGCATGCAAGGGGAAGATGGCTATGTTAGAATCTGAAGGGTTACAAACCAGGTCTTTGCAAAAGATCCAAATGCCAGGAGATAATAAACCAACTCCATTTTTCATAGATACTGCTCTAGCACAGAGTAACCCAACTCCCACTGATAATAAGCAGATTCCAGTGGCCAAAGAACTAGTCCGCTCCAGTCCAGCAAAAGAATGTCAACTCCATTCTAAGAAGCGTGTGCGTATCCTCGCATCATGAAATTTTATAGCATTCTGATCATATTTTCTACATGTTTCTTACCCGTCTCTCTTTTAGAAAATAAGGTTAAACGATACAAGACTTCCTCCATTGGGATCGTATTCGAGGAAAATATCTTGCGGGAATTCTCTGTGCTCCAGTGCTGATGTAAGTACATGTTGTATATCACTATATTTTTACATCAACATGTATTTTGTTAATCGACGTGAATCTAACCTTTATCTGATCTAAAATTAGTTGTAGCAAAATGTTAAAGGTGCCAATGTTCATTTTTGTAAGGAAAACTGCCTGGTAGTTTTGCGTACTGAGCTGGATGAATGTGGTATCTCATATCACGCACATTACTGAATTGTAGTGCTTCTCTGGTTGCCCATTCATTCGTTGTGTCAATGTTGCTTTCGTATTACCCTACCTGGCTGATGATAGCTGTGCCATATTGTGTTAACTTGGTGTAGGCTAGTTGCCCAGACATTCGTTGTGTCAATGTTGCTTTCCTATTATCTGACTTGGCCAATGATTGCAATGCTAGTGTGTTAATTTTGTGCAGGCTGCTGAAGATAAGAAGACAAACTCTGAAAACAGCAAGGCAACCCCATTGTTTCTTTCCAGTAAATCTAGGCCAAGTAATATGGCAATAACTCATGATTAATCTGTTTGGTTCCCGTCCTAATTTATTCTATGATGCAGTGGTCAAGACACTCTCCACTATCAATAATACAAGCCTGCCAAAATCGCCATCTGAATTTGTTCAGTATCCTCTGTCTCGAATGCAACGGAATAAATGTATGTTTGTGAACCAATTAATGGCTGAAGCAATGATGGAAATGGTGGATGAATCAGAGGTGCAGAGTCGTGCGACACAACAACTGATCAATGTTTTCAGAGACAGTGTGGCAAAGCAGCAAGAACTTGCCCACATGCTTATGGGCGTCATCTGTGCTGAGGTTGCAGATTGTGACGTTGTAGATGGTTAGGTTCTGCTCATTTATTTGCACTGGCATCAATCTTTGATTGCCAAGTGGATGTAATTTCCTGTAATATATTCTAGATGTGCAACGTTATTCCCTGTATGTCGTACCTTTGCTCGTCGTAATGGGCTCAAATTATCTAATTTGGCCTAAAGACATGAACGAACTTTAGTCGGCCCATTAAGTTAATGGGCCGTTACTAGGCCGAAAGTTAATGGTCGGCCCTCTTACCTCCCGGGTCGTTAACAGGCCGACATCGAAGCGGGCAATAGGTGGCCCCAATTTATTTCACGGGCCGTTAATAGGCCGTTACTAAGTTTGGGCTACATATGGCCCAACTATACTGTAGGCCTTTAGCAAGCCGAAAGAGACAGCGGGCTTGTATTGGACCATGAAGAGCATGAGCCGCTAAGAGGCCGAAAGTCAGGTCGTATTGTAAACGGCCCAACTGTGTTGTGGGCCTTTAGCAGGCCGAAAGAGAAACCGGGCTGGTATTGGACCATGAAGAGCATGGGCCGTTAAGAGGCCAAAACTAAGGTCCGACTACAAATGGCCCAACTCATTTATGGTCCGTTAACAGGCCGAAAGGCACACAGGGCCGGGAATTGGCCCAACACTTAAATGGGTCACTAAAAGGCCAAAACTCAGGTCCGACTACAATTGGCCCAACTGATTTATGGGCCGTCAACAGGCTGAAAGTGACACCGGGCCAGAAATTGGCCCAACACTTAAATGGGCCGCTAAAAGGCCGAAACTCAGGTCCGACTACAAATGGCCCATCAGATTTATGGGCCGTCAACAGGCTGAAAGACACACCGGGCCGGAAATTAGCCCAACATTTAAATGGGTCGCTAAAAGGCTGAAAGATGTACATCCTCAAAATTGGCCCATCCATTAAATGGGCTGTTAACAGGCCGAAATCTCATCGGGCCGATATTGAGCCCAAATATATAGTGGGCTGTTAACGGGCTCGAACTGACGATGGGCTGCAATGGTGTCAAATCTTTAACGGGCCGAATTGGCACATCTCGTATGGGCCGTGGGCTTAAATGGACCTGACACAAGTAGGTCTTATATGGGCCGGCCTGCTAATTTTTACTGGGCTGGCCTTTCTCACCGGAATGGGCCACTATTGGGTCGTGCCACGTGTCGACCTATCATAGGCGCCTCCTGTCCAATGAGTGGATGACATCTGTCCCAACGATGAGCCGACACATGTTTCCTCTAGCCAATGATGATTTTACACGTGGAAAATCCCCATTGGTCGGGGCTGTTAACGGGTTATCGGATCCAAAACCCGACCCGATAGCTTAACGGCGTTCCGTTACGGTGGATGCCACGTGTCGGTGACCCTTGACGAAAGCACTTCTGTGACGCATGATTTATCGTCATGGAAATGGACACTTCCGTGATGATAATTTTGGTAATGTCATGGAACACTTCTACGACAACACATGTATGACTATCTTGATTCTGTCATAAATTTGTCATGGATGTACATGCATGACAAAAAACGCGACCTACTGTGACAAACACGTATCATCACGGAAGTGGATTTTTTTGTAGTGTCCCCTTCCTCTTCTGGCTCGGCGCCATGGCGATGGAGAGTGTTGGATCCTGGCCGGGTGTAACACCCATGATGTGGCTATATCTCCCACGTGTCGAGGCATGACTTAGAGGCATAACCGCATGGTGGTTTTGTCGCAAGAGGGGTAATCTTCACACAATCCCATGTACTTAATAAGAAAGGGATAAAGAGTTGGCTTACAATCGCCACTTCACACAAATAACAAGTTAAACATACATCATCTAGAATACAATCAAGGTCCGAGTACAGAACCAAAATAAAGGAAGACAACCCCAAATGCTAGATCCCCAATCGTCCCAACTGGGCTCCTCTACTGATCAAAAGGAAACGAAACATAACAAGGACCAAGATCTTCATCGAGCTCCAACTTGAGCTCGGTTGCGTCACCTACACTGGTATCATTGTCACCTGGAACTGTTTGGAAGTATCTGCGAGTCACGAGGACTCAGCAATCTCACACCCGCGAGATCAAGACTATTTAAGCTTATGGGTAGGATAAGGTAATGAGGTGGAGCTGCAGCACCAAGCATATATGGTGGCTAACATACACAAATAAGAGCGAGAAGAGAAGCAACACAACGGTCGATAAGCTAGAAGAGATGAATAAGTGATCCTGAAACTACTTACATTCAAGCATAACACAAGACCTTGTTCTCTTCTCGGACTCTGCCGAAAAGAGACCATCACGGCTACACACGCGGTTGATGTATTTTAATTAAGTCAAGTGTCAAGTTATCTACAACCGGATATTAACAAATTCCATCTGCCACATAACCGCGGGCACGGCTCTCGAAAGTTTATACCCTGCAGGGGTGTCCCAACTTAGCCCATCACAAGCTCTCACGGTCAACGAAGGATATTCCTTCTCCCGGGAAGACCCGACCAGTCTCGGAATCCCGGTTACAAGACATTTCGACAATGGTAAAACAAGACCAGCAGAGCCGCCCGATGTGCCGACAATCCCGATAGGAGCTGCACATATCTCGTTCCCAGGGCAACACCGGATGAGCGATCCATACAACTAAAACTAGCCCTCAAGTTTCCCCAAGGTGGCGCTGCAAGGGGCTCTAGTTCGGACCATCACTTAGAGAAGCATTGGCCCGGGGGGGTCATTAAAATAAAGATGACCCTCGGGTCTGCAGAACCCAAGGGAAGGTGATTGGTTGTTAGGCAAATGTAAAACGAAGGTTGGGCCTTGCTGGAGGAGTTTTATTCAAAGCGAACTGTTAAGGGGTTCCCATAACACCCAACCGTGTAAGAAACGCAAAGTCAAGGAACATAACACCGGTATGACGGAAACTAAGGAGGCAAGAGTGGAACAAAACACCAGGCATAAGGCCGAGCCTTCCACCCTTTACCAAGTATATAGATACATTAATTAAAATAAGAGATATTGTGATATCCCAACATATCCATGTTCCAACATGGAACAAACTTCAGCTTCACCTGCAACTAACAACGCTATAAGAGGGGCTGAGCAAAAGCAGTAACTTAGCCAAACAACGGTTTGCTAGGAAGGTGGGTTAGAGGCTTGACATGGCAATATGGGAGGCATGATATAACAAGCGGTAGGTAGCGCGACATGGCGGTACAGCGAACAACTAGCAAGCAAAGATAGAAGTGATTTGAGGGTTTGGTCATCTTGCCTGAGATCCCGCAAGGAAGAAGAATGAGTCCATGAAGAACATGAACCAACATAGTCAAACGGATCCTCACAATCGTAACGTTACCGGAACTAACAAGAGGAGCAAACCGGAAAGAAACAAACAACATGGTAAACACACAAGCATAAGCATGGCATGATGCACAACCAAGTATGATGCATGTACGGTTTAAATATGCATGGCGTGGCAAAGTGCACAAACAAAACTACAAGTTTAAGTGGAGCTCAATATGCAACGAGTTGCATATTGACGAAACACCACATTCCATTATTTAGTTCTCTCCCGTTTATGTACCCAACAATATTAAATGTTGTAAAACATTGCAAGAGGTGAAACACAATTAAACTACACTATCTAAGCAATTTAAATGGGTCCGGAAACAACAACCAACAATAATTCCGGAGAATCCCCATATGCGTTTAGCAATTTAATGCAAACAACAATTTTAAACATTTTAAATGTTATTATCATGATGCGAATGACATGTGCAAGTTCTATGCAATTTTATGAAAATGTTGACATGATCATGTTAGAGCATTTGTCGCCAAGGCAAAACAAAAGGGTGCCACGGCGGCGAAACGAGAATGGTGCCACGGCGGTGAAAATGGACATGGCGCCATGGCAACATCCCGGTTCTGATAACTCGGTCCAAGGAACAAGTGGGGTGATGGAAACGTGCAAGAGCAATGGGGAGTGATCCCGGATACTGGGTGTCCCACATGACGGTGGCAAGGAAACGAGTGACGATGTGCGATGAACAAGTCGGGAACGGTGCAAACACGGGCATCACATACAACACACATGCATTCCTTCCACGGCGTCGTCTCGGGGTTATACCTTTGAAGCGTGCATTTTTCGGAGCGGATCGGGTTCGATGCGGTGTAGTGGAAGTAGACGTTCTCGGGACGTTTGTAGTGGAAGTAGTCGTTCTCGCTTTGTAGTAGTACACACTCCGTAGGTGTTCGGGGTCACAACGAGGAACTTGACGTCCACGGGGTCTTCGAGGGTCGACAATAGTGGTACTCGGTCATTTCGAAGAGGTACTTGGGGTCTCCGAACTTGCCGATCCCGTCAACTCGAAGGGGTACTTGGCATTTCTGCTACCTGGGTCGTCGGCAACGGTAGTTGTTCTATGCATCGGGCATCAAGGTACTTGTCGTTCTTAGTGATTCCGAAGACGACGGTAGTGGTACACGTTACGTAGATGTTCAGGTCGTCGGTAGAGGTACTTGGTGACATTCACAGGATCAGTAGTTGTACATGGTCTTCGCACTGTAGTTTGACTTGGTGCTTCCAAAACTTTCATCAAAGCGGGGACTTGGCGAAAAACCCCGAGGGCGCTGCTCATTCGTTAGTCGTCCGACTTGGCGTCAATGGCAGCAGCACGCGGAGGTGCACTGGGACAGACGATGACTACCAGGGTTGTTGTAGGGATTCGGGCAGGAGGTGAAGAAGACGCAGCGACCCGACCTTCGGCGAGAAGGCGAAGCAGGAGGGCAGTGGCAGCGCGCTTGCGACCTAATGGAGCGAGGAAGAGGCGCGGGCGCGAGGTGGCCCTTGGCTGTCATGGCCGGAGGCGAGGTCGGGGTAGAGGAACACAGTGTTGCGGCGCAGCTCAACGGCGGCAAGGCGGCAGCGTGATCCGGGCAATAGAGGAGCAAGCTTGGGGCGGCCGGCGTGGCGCTCCTGGATGGGCAGCTCGCGGAGAAGGCGACCGGAGAGCTTGAGGAATGGCGCGACAGAGGAGGAGGGACGACGCGAGGCAGGGGGCGCCGGAGTTGACCTACTGGCCGGAGCTTGATGGCGGCAGAGGAATGAGGCAGCAGCAGGAGGGCGTGGTGGGAGGCGATGGCAGCGCTCCTGGCAGTTGAGGAAGAGGGGGATGGCACGGAAAGGAGCGGTGGGGCGGCAGCCGGCAACAACTCCGGTGGCCGGCCAGCGCGACGTAGTTGGAGGCGCCATGGCGTGCGCGGGGATGCTGGAAGAATGAGAGGGAGATGGGGAGCGAGGCTCCTGGCGGCGCTGGATGGAAGGGAACGAGGGAAGAGGGTGAGGGGATCGGGCCAGGGGTTGCTAGGGTGCGGTCTAGGGTTAGAGGGTTAGGTGGGCTTTAGGGGGGTCGGGCCTAGTGAGGCCGTTCTAGGCTGGGCTTCTCTCTCCCTCTCTCTTCTTCTTCTAAGAACAGAAGAAAAGAAAGAAGAAAAAACAAAGAAGAAAAAGGAGAAGAAAGAAGAGATAAGACAAGAATTTGCGCAAGCGGGTAATTTTCTTGAGCTCACAAAAATGTACATGTTCCAAGAAAATAGAAAAGAGCACACGTGTGATGTTTGAATTCAAACTCATTTGAATTTAATTCAAATGAGTGTGAGAAGGAAGTGGGTATTCGATAGGTCCAAAAATGTTGGAAATTTTGGTAGATCTCCGGAAAGTGGTAAAAGAATTATTGGCAAGGCTAGAGAGTCAAAACTTGAAGAAGAAAAGGCTAAGGGGTTTAATATGCAAGTGGTTTCGTGGGTGATTCCAAAACAATGGAATATAATTTTTATAGCTCCCTAAAATATTGGGAGAATATGTTTTAAAGAGAAATCACCATAGTGAATATCCCTCGATTGAAACGAATCGAAGATCCATACAATTTAATTGGTTGAGTTTTAAGAAGAGATGCAAGATGACATGATGCAATGCACATGATGCAAAAATGAAAGCAACGAACCAAACAAATCACCGATGAATCTCGGAAATCATGGAAGGCATCTGAAGCTCCGGTCTTGGGGCGTTACAGCACTCCACCCCTACAAAAGGATCTCGTCCCGAGATCTAGGATGGCACCGGGGAGAAACGGAAGAGGTAAAACAAAGTTGCTTCTTTGACAAATGAGTGAAACCAAGAACCTGTAGAGATTGAATAAATTGAATGAAAGAATACAACAAAGATGAACAAAGTTGAAAATAGTCCGTTAGAAAAAAAGGAACAAGGAACATTACAGGAACCTTGTAGGTTGAAATACATAAGAAAAAGGGTTGCAATGGCCAAGAAGTACATGCAAGCACTCCGGTTGAAACGAGATGCAAGACTTGATAAGATGGGAAGAACTTGAAAGAGGGCATGACACTCCAGTTAAATGGATAAGCACGAAAAGAACACGTTCATTACGAATCGAGATGATGAGTGAAGAGAGCAACATCACAAAGCTCCTGAAGAAAGAATAGAATATAGATCATTGGAATGAAAGGATGGAGAAGAAAAAGTAAGCCTCTGCCACCAATGAACTAGGAAAGCACCCTTACAATATGGTTATAACAGAGTTGTTGGAAAAAGCAACAACGAAACGAATAAACTTGTAGTGGGCTTATGGAAAACTTCTCAAAATTGAGGCAAATTCTGCCACTACGGAAACAAAATATTGGATTGATATCAACAAGAAGACGAGAAGCTTATTTCACGGGGAGGATAAATGAAGAACTTGGGTCATTTCTAAGCACCATAAATAGCAACAATCCTTAGGGAAAGCTTTAGGTGAAATATAACCCAAGATAATTCCAGTGAAGAGATTGATGGGTTGCAAAGGATCTCATGAACGAATTGAAAATGATGGGTTTACAATATTTCATTCCGGACAACTTGTGAATCATGAAACACCAAGCAGTTGTCAAAAATGACGTAACACCACCTCAAAAGATAAGGTAGAACGAATTGCACTTCGGAATGCAAGATGAAGAATACTTGAGCTCCTCTGAAAAGAATCTCGATGAACACTTCGAGAAGGAATTAAATCCCTGATGAGCCATCATGTAGAGCCTCCATGAAGAACTCCAGTAATAAAAGGATAACGAAAAGAAAGAGAAGTTGAAAACACAAGGTGAAGCCTTGCGATGATTTAGATGGAGCTTCGCGACGAGATAATGCGGAAAACCTGGAACTCTGGAAAGGAAATATGAACAACTAGAAACCGACAATTGATATCATGAAAGAACTCCGGAAGAAAGAATTAAACACTTGGATGAAGCAAGAATAAGAATTATGTAATGCGCATCCTTCACCAATTTAAATTTATGACAAGCAACGGATTTGGCACACTAGTTATTCTAGTTGAGAATGATTAAGGAGAGATATAGAGCAAACTTAGGAAAATCTTCAACGAAACACCGGTATGAATTGAAAATGAACGTAGCAATGGCACAATTCAACGAGAAGAATTAGAAAACAAATAAAGATACTTGGCGGACTTTAGATACAAGATAATGAAGAGATCTTGAACTGATTAACGAATACTTGTACGATGCGCCGGGGTAATTGGAGAATGATAGCTGGAATGTGAGAACGAAGAATTCTTCTGAAATTAAGACCTCCGGAGAATCGAAAAGGAAAAAACTCATGAAATGCTGCAGATGAGTAAGAACATAATTTATGAGAACCGGAATAACCCAAGAGGATAACATGAAGCTAGACCCACGAATCTTCAAGAGAACGGTCGAGGATTGGGGAGAAACTCTTCTTCGGTCTTCAAATGTTGAGAATGACGACGAGAAACACCACCATGAATTGCTAAGACACTCCGGAAAAATGAAGAATATAAAGTTTGAATCAACGATGAAAAGAATTTCAAAGATCTTGGAGAAAGACGTTTGACTCATAATAATTCACACTTATGTCATACTTTGAAAGGAATTCGAAAATAACTCCGGAAAATTACAAGAGTCGGGTAAGATCCCGGGAAAAGACCTGTGGGTTAGGGCCCACTCAAAAGATACACCATTGAACAATTTTGAAGAGAGATTGCACCGATTGAATTGAATGACTTGAATGAGATAATAATCTCCAAATAGCTTGAACGGATTAAGAATGGAAACATGAATCTTCTGAGATATCTTTAGCACATCGGAACAAATGGAAAAGCGAGAGGTGAATGATTAAGAGATACATCGGCATAAGAAAGCACTTGAAACGAGGAAGGGGATAAGATCAACACCTACAACTTTAATTGAATCCACTGAAAAATAATACGAGAATGAAGAATGATAAAGTTGTAAAGCATCTTCATGAGAACCATCGGTAAGAACATTGATTGAAAAGAATGAAGAGACTTCACATCCATAAAAGGATACTTGAATAAGAAATCCGAGTCCTTGAAGAAAAAAGGGTGGGAGGGCGGGGAAACAAAGGCAACTTGGGAACGGATGAAAGAAACAACGTTGGGATAGAATTGAAAAGACAACCTTGATGATCAAGAAGGATTAGCATCCTCATAGGAATATGAGAACACCACTTAGGGAAGGTATGGAATCAATATTTGACATTGAAGTAACTCGAATACCACAACTCAACAGAAAACAAAGGATTGGCTTGAAGAATAAGCCGGAACAAATACATATGATAGAGATTTACCCAATCCCATATCATGCATCTATCGAAAAGATATTCTAGGAGCTACTTGAATTCCCACTTATAAACTCCCAAAACTTTCTGCGCACTCAGGTGTTGGGGATACAGGGGAAGCATAATATCTCATCCAAACTAACAATCCCTACATCCAGCTGTATCCATTCTACAACACATAACCAAGAAATCTTCGAAAATCATGTACCTCAACCTTCGAAAAGCATCCGTTATACGAGTTATGGCAATACTCCCGAACTCCCGCCCCTGCACTAGGTGGCGTCGAGGTTATCTCACCAACAACTGCATAAAAGAGATTTTCGATGTCGGTGAACTCAGGTATTCTAGAACTGCAACGGTAAAATTGTGACGATAACACCTCGGAGTTCAACTCCCCGGGACACTGCCACAACCCCTAAATGTCAGGAGGTCCCAAGAACAATGTTCTCGTCACAAGAGTATCGGAATGATTCCAAGATACCCGCGTGATGCTAATTTTTTTCGTGAAATTTGAGGAGAGGAAAGTCAAAACTTCTACGTCAGGAGACCTCACCAGAGCGACGAAGGGACTGAGCAGTAAAAAGAATCCTACTCTCTGATATATATATAATCCTAAGACTCAAAACATTTTGTTGCAGACTCAACAACGTCAGCGATTCGATCAAGCAGGGGGCTCCTAAGTCGGGGATGGCTCTGATTACCAACTTGTAATACCCACGATGCGGCTATATCTCCCACGTGTCGAGGCATGACTTAGAGGCATAACCGCATGGTGGTTTCGTCGCAAGAGGGGTAATCTTCACACAATCCCATGTACTGAATAAGAAAGGGATAAAGAGTTGGCTTACAATCGCCACTTCACACAAATAACAAGTGAAACATACATCATCCAGAATACAATCAAGGTCCGACTACGGAACCAAAATAAAGGAAGACAACCCAAATGCTAGATCCCCAATCGTCCCAACTAGGCTCCTCTACTGATCAAAAGGAAACAAAACATAACAAAGACCAAGATCTTCATCGAGCTCCCACTTGAGCTCGGTTGCGTCACCTGCATTGGCATCATCGGCACCTACAACTTCTTGGAAGTATCTGTGAGTCATGAGGACTCAGCAATCTCACACCTGCGAGATCAAGACTATTTAAGATTATGGATAGGATAAGGTAATGAGGTGGAGCTGCAGCACCAAGCATATATGGTGGCTAACATACACAAATAAGAGCGACAAGAGAAGCAACACAACGGTCAAGAAGCTAGAAGAGATCAAGAAGTGATCCTGAAACTACTTACGTTCAAGCATAACACAAGACCGTGTTCTCTTCCCGGACTCCGCTGAAAAGAGACCATCACGGCTACACACATGGATGATGTATTTTAATTAAGTTAAGTGTCAAGTTATCTAAAACCGGATATTAACAAATTCCCATCTGCCACATAACCGCGGGCACGGCTCTCGAAAGTTTATACCTTGTAGGGGTGTCCCAACTTAGCCCATCACAAGCTCTCACGGTCAACGAAGGATATTCCTTCTCCCCGGAATACCGATCAGTCTCGGAATCCCGGTTATAAGACATTTCGATAATGGTAAAACAAGACCAGCAAAGCCACCCAATGTGCCGACAATCCCGATAGGAGTTGCACATATCTCGTTCTCAGGGCAACACCAGATGAGCAATCCGTATAACTAAAATCAGCCCTCAAGTTTCCCCGAGGTGGCGTTGCAAGGGGCTGTAGTTCAGACCAACACTTAGAGAAGCACTAGCCCCCCCCCCCCGGGGGGGGGGGGAGGTTAAAATAAAGATGACCCTCGGGTCTGCAGAACCCAAGGGAAGGTGATAGGATGTTAGGAAAATGTAAAACCAAGGTTGGGCCTTGCTAGAGGAGTTTTATTCAAAGCGAACTGTCAAGGGGTTCCCATGACACCAAACCGTGTAAGGAATGCAAAATCAAGGAACATAACACCGGTATGACGGAAACTAAGGCGGCAAGAGTAGAACAAAACACCAGGCATAAGGCCGAGCCTTCCACCCTTTACCAAGTTTATAGATGCATTAATTAAAATAAGAGATATTGTGATATCCCAACATATCCATGTTCCAACATGGAACAAACTTCAGCTTCACCTGCAACTAACAATGCTATAAGAGGGGCTGAGCAAAAGCGGTAACTTAGCCAAACAACGGTTTGCTAGGAATGTCACAACCCTAGAATTGTTTGCGATAGTTGCATAAGAGAGCATCCATGCATCATGTCTAAATTCTGAAAGTTGAATTGAGGTTAGTTGAAACCCTCAAAAATCACTTCAGAAATAATCAACATTAAAAATCTTTTCAAATGAGTCCAAGGAAATGTTCCTGTTATTTTGTTAAAATATTGGCAAGAGGTAAAATTCAAACCAATATTTTTGGAGTTTCAGAAATATTTATTTTGGGCATTTGAAATTAATTCAATAACTATTTGCATTGGATCTATATTTATTATATAATAAATATATGTTCAATAATTCTGAAAATTGTTGTGTAGCTTTGGAGAAGTCCATATAGTTCACACAATTATTTTCATGAATTTTGAAAATGGTTTGGTCTTTGAACTAAATCAAAACATAATAGCAAAAATAGAAAAGAGAACAAATTAAATAACAGAAAGAGAGAGAGAGACTCACCTGGCCACTTACCTGGCGGCACAAGTGGCCGGCCCAGCCCACCTGGCCCCCTCCCCTGTCATCTTCCTCCTTTGCCAGGAGGATGGGCGCGTGGCCGACGCACCCCGGTGCACGCCCGGCCACCTCCTGCTTCCACCGCGATGCCTCGGCCCTTCTAGCATCGCCACGCACCCCCCAGGCCCCTCTCACTCTCTCTCATTGGTTAGTCAGGTCGTGGCCGACTCCCTCGCCCGTCTTCCGCTTGAAGGTTGCCGAGGTACATGACGTGTACAAGGCGATAAGTGGCGAGAGCGTGTGTGAAGAATTACACCCCTGCAGGGTTATCATTATCTATTCGAATAGCCGGATTCCTCGGATATGGAAACTTGGACCCCTTGCATAGTTCATAGACAAGTGAAAGTGGATACTCTAAAATGCGCAAGATAAGCGTGAGTGCTATGGATGGCGTTCTCGTAGGGAGACGGGAGCGGATCCATAGTGGAGTATTGATATGGTCAATATCTGGACTCGTGTGCGCCACCTCAAAAGAGTTACTTGCAGTCGTAGTTCAGGTTAGCCACTGAGTCAAAGCTGGCTTGTTCCAGTTAACCTCCACCACCCCCTTTGTTGAAACCGATGCATATGTAGTTAGTTGTGATGTATGTCTTGCTGGGTACATTTTGTACTCACGTTTGCTTAATTTATGTTTTGTAGAGAGACTTCAGTCTCGCTAGTAGTTCCACGTGGACTTCGACGTTTAGCTTGTTACCTCAGCTACGATCTTGTGCCCTTGGCAGGATCTGGTAGTTAGTCAGGCTTCTTAGCCTTTTTCATTTGTAGTTGTCTGTACTCAGACAAGTTAAGCTTCTGCATGTGCTTGTTGCTTGTATGCTCTGTATGTTGGGTCATGAGACCCATGTTGGTAACATCTCGCTCCTCGGAGCCTAATGATTAAATACTCTGAGTCGTAGAGTCTTGTTGTGATGCCAGGTTGTATTGCACATATTGAGCATATCATGTGTATTATTGAAATGCTTGGTATGTGTGGGATCCGACAACCTAGTTGTTTATCCTTGGTAGCCTCTCTTATGGGGAAATGTAGTCTTGTGCTTCCATGAGCCATAGTAGTCCGCTACAGCCCGGTTCACCGGAGTCCTGCTAGCCCAGCACTACTGCTCCGGAACACTTGACTGGCCGGCATGTGATTCACTTCGTTCCTGTGTCTGTCCCTACGGGGAAATGTCACACGGTGACATCCAGAGTCCTGCCTAGCCTGCTACAGCCCGGGTTCCCGGAGTCCTGTTAGCCCAGTGCTACAGCCCGGATTCACACGCTGCTGACCGACATGCTCGATGTTGATTCATGTATGCCTATTCCCGTAAGTTAGTGCCACTTTGGGTTCCCGACTAGTCATGTCGGCCCGGGTTCTCTGTCATATGGATGCTAGCGACACTATCATATATGTGAGCCAGAAGGCGCAAACGGTCCCGGGCCATGGTAAGGCGACACCCGTGGGAATACCGTGCGTGAGGCCGCAAAGTGATATGAGGTGTTACAGGCTAGATCGGTGTGACTTAGAATCGGGGTCCTGACAGCTTTAGTATCAGAGCCTGACTGCCTGTAGGATTACCAAGCCAAGCTGGTCGAAGTCGTGTCTAGAAATGCTTTAGTTATATAAGGGAATTGATTGTGGAAGGGAACGTAAGTCTCTTTTTACTCCTTATCCTCATGACCTTCTGATCTGAGTCATCTTATCTTTTCTACAGGGTTAAGAACTAGGCTTCTCTTCTATCTCTCAGGATGACGTGTTACTAAACCGTAGTTGCCTAGGATTGTTGAGTTCAAGCCTCAGTTCAGTTCCTACTACTTCCATATGTTCATAGCTGGCCTCAGAAACTTGATATGGTGATGTTGAGTGGTTATGCCACCATTTTTGCAGGATGTCTCAAATCTTTTGAGCATTTACAGCCGTTATGCTGTCCGAGTCATCCCGGGTTTCTAAACAGTCTGATGCATTTGCAAATCTCTTCATCCCATTTCCGATGTCCTTTTGGGCCAGATTAAGCACACTAATCGGTCTGTTGAGGTACTCCATTGCCTCAACATTTATGTTGGAGCTATTATTATGACCCTAGGTGTCCAGAGTATCATCTAGTAATCCAGCCATGCTTTGTGTTCCCAGTGTGATGATTCTGGCCATCATTCTCGAAAGCATCCCGTGATGCCACTTAGTAGTGGGTATTCTATTCCTGGGTTCTTGAACCTGAGATTCACCCTACTTACCTCCTGTTGATAGTGTTTGCTAGTTCCTTTAGGATATTAGTAACTTTGCGATAGTCCTCGAGGTCCGTGGTATTTCCTTCTTCCAAATACTATGAACCGCTTATGGCAGAAGTTCCTCGCTGAACCGAAGGATCACAATCAGAGTACTCTTGAGGAGTTCTCCATTCATAATTGTGAATCTGTCAGTCCTACTTTTTCTGCATGGGTTATTCGGAAGAAACCTGTTGAACCTCGTTCGACATGCTAAACCATGCATCCACAGCTCAGAAAATCATATGTTCCTTTGAGTTGTTCCTCTTTAGTTGTCTCCTGACCTTCGTCTATCAAGTGATAGTCAAGAGTATGGGTGCATTCGTTCATCGGTGCTTATCATTCTTGTGGTCCATCAAGCCATTCTATTTCGGAATGACTAGGAGAAACAAACTCTAGTACCTCATCCATTTCTAGGACTGGGTCAAAGCAGTTGTATTCCGCAGATCAAATGCAATCAAGCTTTTGGTCTGTTCTGCCCTAAAGTATTACCCATTTTATGTCGAGAATATCATAGGAATTGCACCACCTCTTATGAATTCTTGACGCAGTGATACTTCTTGCCATTTTTGTTCATTCCTCGGTTCCCTTGTTATTGTAGCCGGAATGCCGACAAGTGAATCATGATGTGTGAAATCAATACTCCTAGCAACCGTGTTGCTTGGTAGTTAATGGACAATATTCTCATTCTTAGCGTGTTGGTTATTAAATCATCATCCTAAGATTGATCGTGCTACCTAGTCCATATTTCCTATTGCACTCTCCGATCAATGAGATAGGATTGTGTCAATCCATCACTCTCTTGATCATGTCATCTTGCCTTGAAAAGCAAGATGGTTCTCGAGCTTAGAGAAATACCGGTGCTTCGTGATTTTCCGGATATCTTCACGGAAGTATCACCAGGTCGTCCCTTGACTGATATGTTGAGTTCGTGATCAAGTTGGTTTTCCAATAAACCACCCCTTCTCCAAGAATCTGTGTTGGATACCCTGAGCTAGTTGGTTAAGCTAAACAATAACTTGGAGAGTTGAAGATAAAAAGCTTTGCCGAATTTGGTTCTTTCCGAAGGGATATCTTTGTGTTTGTGTGTGTGTGTTGAACAAAGATGATATCTTCACCAATTGGTCCTCGTGATCAGTTGTTGGATCTATTGCCTTGTCAAAACTTTGACTTGAGTATGGGCTATCGTCAAGTCAAATCAAAACCAACGATGTTCGTAATGTTGTCTTACTCGTGGTTGATCCCTCGAGCATACACCATTACATCTTTTGGTCTGACCAATGCTATCACCGTGTTCACATGATGGTGGATGTTCAGTGATATGGAAATTCCGACGGGTTGTTGTTGAGCCCATCAACAGCATTTTGTCTACCCCATGATTCATGTTGAACATCAACCTAGTGTTGGAAACTTTGTAAGCAATGCCTTCGTTTTTCGTTCATGAAGCTTATGCTTGGATGAAAGAAGTGACTTTCTCCAAGTTCACGTGCATTAGGTGTAAGTTGCCGCCATGAATTTGAGAAAGGTTTGTTTTGTTTCCCTTGGAATCATCCCAAGTTAGTCGTGCATACGTGCGAAGTATTCTATGGTTTGGTAGATTAATTACCTCCACTCCATATGTGTTCCTACCACACCAAGCCACTGATTGAATTGTTCAAGGAGGAGAAGCTCCTTATTAAGAGCTAACCGGGGCTTATAAAAGGACTTCAATATCCTCGTTGATGGTTCCCCACCTGAACTCGGTAGTGTTTTATTATAAGACTACTACATGGTCATGCTTGTTTTGGACAACATGTTCATAGGTTTGTAGCAGAACTAGCTCATGTTTTGGAGCTTGCTATCGCAGTTCATCTCCCGAGAGTCTCGCAACATTATCTTGTCGATTTGTGTTGCAACTCTTCTTTTCAGACATGTGAGTCTGAAGTATCCTGTTTTCTAACCAGATCTGAATCTCAGGCAGATATGATGGTTGGAACATTCCGACCATTTGCATTTTGTTCCCAGCTTGCACCCTGTCATGCCAATTTTCCATGGGCTTCCCCTTCTCAGCAATGGCTGTCCAGGTTCATCTTCAAATGTGGACTTACCATGAGTCCCATCCATTTTCCGATGATAAGCAGAAATCATCCATTTCGTTGCCTTCAACAAGGTAGTTCACATCATCCATTCTAGCCCGAGTGTGTAGTTCTTCCGAACTCCTTCAAACGATCGGTTGTGATTGGCTTAGGCTGGTATAAAGAGTTTCAATGATCTTTGTATCAAAAGTAATTCTTTTTGCCACTTAAGGGAAATGCTCTACGAGTATTTTTTCCCTAAGGTGCCCGTTATGGAATCATGGCAATTACCTCCTTGCTACTTTGAAACCATGCACCATCCTACTCCAGCGTGGAATTGTTGCCTACCAATTTGAACCCTTGTCATCTATTACCTCCCATATCTTTCGATGTGTTTTGCGTCTCAACTCGAGATGTTTCAACATCTCATTCCGTGAGTTGATCATGAGTTGTTCGATCTTCGAGAAGACCGATTTCGGTAGAGTTTCTTTCTGTCATCATCATGTTGGATGAAGATCTTGAAAGCAAAGACGTCTAGATCAATTGGAGCAATGAATCAACATCTCCGAGAAGGGCAGTTGGATCGAGAAGCCTGTGATAGTTTTGTGACCCCTCTGTCTTCTTACTCCACTTCTTGAGTCTCGAGACGAGATTCTTGTTTAGTGGGGGTGAGTTGTCACAGCCCTAGAATTGTTTGCAATAGTTGCATAAGAGAGCATCCATGCATCATGTCTAAATTCTGAAAGTTGAATTGAGGTTAGTTGAAACCCTCAGAAATCACTTCAGAAATAATCAACATTAAAAATCTTTTCAAATGAGTCCAAGGAAATGTTCCTGTTATTTTGTAAAAATATTGGCAAGAGGTAAAATTCAAACCAATATTTTTGGAGTTTCAGAAATATTTATTTTGGGCATTTGAAATTAATTCAATAACTATTTGAATTGGATCTATATTTATTATATAATAAATATATGTTCAATAATTCTAAAAATTGTTGTGTAGCTTTGGAGAAGTCCATTTAGTTCACACAATTATTTTCATGAATTTTGAAAATGGTTTGGTCTTTGAACTAAATCAAAACATAATAGCAAAAATAGAAAAGAGAACAAATTAAATAACAGAAAGAGAGAGAGACTCACCTGGCCACTTACCTGGAGGCTCAAGTGGCAGGCCCAGCCCACCTGGCCCCCTCCCTGTCGTCTTCCTCCTTTGCCAGGAGGATGGGTGCGTGGCCGACGCACGCCGGCGCACGCCCGGCCACCTCCTGCTTCCACCGCGACGCCTCGGCCCTTCTAGCATCGCCACGCACCCCCCCAGGCCCCTCTCACTCTCTCTCGTTCTTTCCCCCTCCTCTGTCTTGCTCTCTCTCCCAAAGCCGAGTGGAGCCGTCGCCGCCGCCCGCTGCCGCTGCAGCCACCAACCACCCCTCGCCCTATTGATGAGTCCAGAGGCTCCGCCTCAACCCCCTCTTCCTCTCCACCGAGCTGCGCCCCGCCGAAAGCCCTGCAGCATCGCCCACAACATCGTCTGCTACCTCTGGCCGCCGGCAAACTCTTCGGGGATTCGCAAGCTCCAGTCCCTCCCCGGCCTCGCCGTTACCTCTACCGGAATCGCCGTGAGCCCCTGCCTCTTTCCCCTCTCTCCCCGTGCTCGCCCGTGCCTTCTAGCCACCCTGTCCATCGGAGCAGACAGCTCCTCGCCGCCGGCCATGTCGCCACCGCGAGTACGTCCGTGCAAGCACGCGTCCGAACCCGCCGCTGCACTCAAAGCGCTCCCAAGAGCCGAGCACACCCACCAGATCTTCACACCGTGCTTCGTAGCCCCGGTTCGGTGTACGCTCGAACTCCGGCGGCCGCAAGAGAGCTCACCGCCGTTGACTCCGTCCACCACCACTCGAACCACGGCCACCCACAGATGCGCCTCGCTCCCCTCTCTCAAACGCGCCCTTCCGCGCGTCAAATGGTGGCCTGTAGGCGAAACCCGAGCCACTCCATTGCGCCTCCGCCGCGTTTGGGTCGCCGCCGGCGGAACTCCGGCGAGGGTGACATGGCAGATTAGTTAGAGCTAATGACGCGCTTAGTCGACACCTAGTGACATTGACAGCAGGGCTCCACCGACTAATTAAACTTAGATTAGTTCTATTTAGTATTAACTAATCACAGTGACCCCACGCGTCAGCATTGGCCATGCTGACGTGGCCATTGACTGGGCCCCACCTGTCTACGACCCTAACCAGCCCTTAGTCACTGACCAGCAGGCCCCACAGGTCATGTTTGACCTGGGCGGCGCCTGTTGACCTGCTGGTCATGCTGACGCTATAAATTATTTTCTGGATTTAAGTTTATTCAGGAAATTCCGGAAAATGCCCAAAACTTCTAAAAATCATAGAAAATTATCTATAACTCCAAATGAAATAAATTATATATGAAAAATTATCAGAAAAATTCAAGGAATCTGTTTATGGCATTTGCATGCATGTTTGAGCAACCTAAGGTTGCTGTACAGGGCAATTTGCATAATTGACATTTAAATAAGCACATATGGAGTTTGAATTTGAACCCTTGGTTCAAACCAACTTCATTTAATATGATTGCTAGTTGCATTAGCTCAATCAAGAGCATATTGCCATGACACTATCATGCATCATAATTGTTGCATTGCATTGATTGTGTTCCTCTTTGTTTGCCAGTATTTGTCCCCTCTCGATAGACGTGGTTCCGACGATGAGTTCGATGACACTGATGAAGAACTATACTATCTTCAGAAGTGCCAGGCAAGCAAAACCCCCTTGTTAATTCCGATATAATCCCACTCTCTCGCTCCTGCTCTCTTTTACTGCATTAGGACAACAGCGATTCAACTATTACATGCTGCGGTAGCTGAACCCCTTTCCTCTGCATGACCTGTCAATGCCAAAGTAAATAGATGAAACCCACTAGCATGAGTAGGAGTTGTTTGAGCCCTGGTGTGCCTACTCATTCATGCTTATTTGTCATGCCTGCGATTGCTTAGAGTTGAGTCAGGTCTGATTCATCGGGAATGAATTGGAATGGTGATAAACAGGTCCTACTGTGTGTGTGAGCTAAGTGTGTGAACACGATTTGGTAAAGGTAGCGGTGAGAGGCCATGTAGGAGTACATGGTGGGTTGTCTCATTGCAGCCGTCCTCAGGAACTGAGTTCTGTGTTTGTGATCCTTGAACAGTTACTACCACACATTGGGTTCCGGTAACTCGGCCCCTCTCGGCTTATTAATCAACTCGATCTCTGTCCAGGAGTTGCAACTAGTTTCTGGTGTTTGTAGGTAGTGTTAGTAGTCTACCAAGTGGCACCGGGTACAGGTGGTCTTGGGACAGACTAGGCACAATGGCACGGTGTACCAAGTGGCACACGGATGGTGGGCTTGGGAACCCTGCTCACATCGTTTGGGGCCGTGAGCGACACCCCGGCCGGATCTCCTTACGGATGGAACCCGAATAGGTGATAAACCTGGACTAGAGACTTGTTGGTTAGTCAGGTCGTGGCCGACTCCCTCGCCCGGCTTCCGCTTGAAGGTTGCCGAGGTACATGACGTGTACAGGGCGATAAGTGGTGAGAGCATGTGTGAAGAAGTACACCCCTGCAGGGTTATCATTATCTATTCAAATTGCCGGATTCCTCTGATATGGAAACTTGGACCCCTTGCATAGTTCATAGACAAGTGAAAGTGGATACTCTAAAATGTGCAAGATAAGCGTGAGTGCTATGGATGGCGTTCTCGTGGGGAGACAGGAGCGGATCCATAGTGGAGTATTGATATGGTGAATATGTGGACTCGTGTGCGCCACCTCAAAAGAGTTACTTGCAGTCGTAGTTTAGGTTAGCCACTGACTCAAAGCTTGGTTGCTGCAGTTAAACTCCACCACCCCCTTTGTTGAAACCGATGCATATGTAGTTAGTTCTGATGTAAGTCTTGCTGGGTACATTTTGTACTCACGTTTGCTTAATTTATGTTTTGCAGAGAGACTTCAGTCTCGCTAGTAGTTCCACGTGGACTTCGACATTTAGCTTGTTACCTCAGCTACGATCTTGTGCCCTCGGCAGGATCTGGTAGTTAGCCAGGCTTCTGAGCCTTTTCATTTGTAGTTGTCTGTACTCAGACAAGTTAAGCTTCCGCATGTGCTTGTTGCCTGTATGCTCTGTATGTTGGGTCATGAGACCCATGTTGGTAACATCTCGCTCCTCGGAGCCTAATGATTAAATACTCTGAGTCGTAGAGTCTTGTTGTGATGCCAGGGTGTATTGCACATATTGAGCATATTGTGTGTATGATTGAAATGCATTGTATGTGTGGGATCCGACAACCTAGTTGTTTATCCTTGTTAGCCTCTCTTATGGGGAAATGTAGTCTTGTGCTTCCATGAGCCATAGTAGTCCGCTACAGCCCGGTTCACCGGAGTCCTGCTAGCCCAGCACTACTGCTCTGGAACACTTGACTAGCCGGCATGTGATTCACTTCGTTCCTGTGTCTGTCCCTTCGGGGAAATGTCACGCGGTGACATCCGGAGTCCTGCCTAGCCTGCTACAGCCTGGGTTCCCGGAGTCCTGTTAGCCTAGTGCTACAGCCCGGATTCGCACGCTGCTGACCGACATGCTCGATGTTGATTCATGTATGCTTGTTCCCGTAAGTTAGTGCCACTTTGGGTTCACGACTAGTCATGTCGGCCCGGGTTCTCTGTCATATGGATGCTAGCGACACTATCATATACGTGAACCAAAAGGCGCACAAGGTCCCGGGCCATGGTAAGGCGACACCCGTGGGAATACCGTGTGTGAGGCCGCAAAGTGATATGAGGTGTTACAGGCTAGATCGGTGTGACTTAGAATCGGGGTCCTGACAAGGAAGGTGGGTTAGAGGCTTGACATGGCAATATGGGAGGCATGATATAACAAGTGGTAGGTAGCGCGACATAGTGGTAGAGCGAACAACTAGCAAGCAAAGATAGAAGTGATTTCGAGGGTATGGTCATCTTGCCTGAGATCCCGCAAGGAATAAGAACGAGTCCATGAAGAACATGAACCAACATAGTCGAACGGATCCTCACAATCATAACGTTACCGGAAGTAATGAGAGGAGCAAACCGGAAACAAACAAACAACATGGTAAACACACAAGCATAAGCATGGCATGATGCACAACCAAGTATTATTCATGTCCGGTTTAAATATGCATGGCATGGCAATGTTCACAAACAAAACTACAAGTTTCAGTGGAGCTCAATATGCAACGAGTTGCATATTGACGAAACACCACATTCGATTATTTAGTTCTCTCCGGTTTATGTAGCCAGCAATATTAAATGTTGTCAAACATTGCAAGAGGTGAAACACAATTAAACTACACTATCTAAGCAATTTAAATGGGGCCCGAAACAACAAACAACCATAATTCCGGAGAATCCCCATATGCATTTAGCAATTTAATGCAAACAACAATTTTAAACATTTTAAATGTTATCATCATGATGCGAATGACATGTGCAAGTTTTATGCAATTTTATGAAAATGTTGACATGAGCATGTTAGAGCATTTGTCGCCATGGCGAAACAAAAGGGTGCCACGGCGGCGAAACGAGAATGGTGCCACGGCGGTGAAAATGGACATGGCGCCATGGCAACATCCCGGTTCCAATAACTCGGTCCAAGGAACAAGTGGGGTGATGGAAATGTACAAGAGCAACGGTGAGTGATCCCGGATACCGGGTGTCCCACATGAGGCAAGGAAACGAGTCACGATGTGCGACGAACCAGTCGGGCACTGTGCAAACACGAGCATCTCATACAACACACATGCATTCCTTCCACGGCGTCATCTCGGGGTTATACCTTTGAAGCGTGTGTTTTTTGGAGCGGATAGGGTTCGTTGCGGTGTAGGGGAAGTTGACATTCTCGGGACGTTCGTAGTGGAAGTAGTCGTTCCCGCTTCGTAGTTGTACACACTCCATAGGTGTTCGGGGTCATAACAAGGAACTTGACGTCCACGGGGTCTTCGAGGGTCGACGGTAGTGGTACTCGGTCATTTCGAAGAGGTATTTGGGGTCTTCGAACTTGCCAATCTTGTCAACTCGAATGGGTACTCAGCATTTCTGCTACCCGGGTCGTCGGCGACAGTAGTTGTTCTATGCATCGGGCGTAAAGGTACTTGTCGTTCTTAGCGATTTCGAAGACGACGGTAGTGGTACACGTTACATAGATGTTCAGGTCGTCGATAGAGGTACTTGGTGACATCCACGGGATCAGTAGTTGTACATGGTCTTCGCGTTGTAGTTTGACTTGGCGATTCCAAAACGTTCATCGGAGCGGGAACTTGGCGAAAAACCCCGAAGGCACTGCTCGTTCGTTAGTCGTCTGACTTTGCGTCAACGGCAGCAGCACGCAGAGGTGCACCGGGACAACGAAGACCACATGCAGGGGACGGTAGCTACCGGGGCTGTTGTAGGGACTTGGGCAGGAGGTGAAGAAGATGCAGCGACTTGATCTCCGGCGAGAAGGCGAAGCAGGAGGGCAGCGGCGGCGCACTTGCGACCTAATGGAGCGAGGAAGAGGCGCGGGCGCGAGGTGGCCCTCGGCTGCCATGACCGGAGGCGAGGTCGGGGCAGAGGAACGTAGCGCTGCGGCGCAGCTCGACAGCGGCAAGGCAGCAGCGGGATCCGGGTAGCAGAGGAGCGAGCTTGGGGCGGCCGGCGTGGCGCTCCTGGACGGGCAGCTTGCGGAGGTGGAGACCGGAGAGCTTGAGGAATGGCACGACAGAGGCGGTGGGACGACGCGAGGCAGGGGGCGCCGGAGTTGACCACCAGGCCGGAGCTTGATGGCGGTGGAGGAATGAGGCAGTAGCAGCAGGGCACGATGGGAGGTGATGGCAGCGCTCCTGGCAGTTGAGGAAGAGGGGGATGGCACGGAAAGGAGCGGTGGGGCGGCAGCCGGCAATAGCTCCGGTGGCCGGCCGACGCGACGTAGCTGGAGGCGCCATGGCGTGCGCGGGGACGCTGGGAGAACGAGAGGGAGATGGGGAGTGAGGCTCCTGGTGGCGCTAGATGGAAGGGAACGAGGGAAGAGGGTGAGGGGATCGAGCTAGGGGTTGCTAGGGTGCGGTCTAGGGTTAGAGGGTTAGGTGGGCTTTAGGGGGGTTGGGCCTAGTGAGGCCGGCCTGGGTTGGGCTTCTCTCTCCCTCTCTCTTCTTCTTCTTCTAAGAACAGAAGAAAAGAAAGAATAAAAAAAAACAAAGAAGAAAAATGAGAAGAAAGAAGAGATAGGACAAGAATTCGCGCAAGCGGGTAATTTTCTTGAGCTCACAAAAATGTGCATGTTCCAAGAAAATAGAAAAGAGCACACGTGTGAAGTTTGAATTCAAACTCATTTGAATTTAATTCAAATGAGTGTGAGAAGGAAGTGGGTATTCGATAGGTCCAAAAATGTTGGGAATTTTGGTAGAGCTCCGGAAAGTGGTAAAAGAATTATTGGCAAGGCTAGAGAGTCAAAACATGAAGAAGAAAAGGCCAAGCGGTTTAATATGCAAGTGGGTTCATGGGTGATTCCAAAACAATGGAATATAATTTTTATAGCTCCGTAAAATATTGGGAGAATATGTTTTAAAGAGAAATCACCATAGTGAATATCCCTCGATTTAAATGAATTGAAGATCCATACAATTTAATTGCTTGAGTTTTAAGAAGAGGTGCAAGATGACATGATGCAATACACATGATGCAAAAATGAAAGCAACGAACCAAACAAATCGCACGACGAATCTCAGAAATCATGGAAGGCATCTGATGCTCCAGTCTTGGGGCATTACAACACTCCACCACTACAAAATGATCTTGTCCTGAGATCTTGGATGGCACCTGGGAGAAACGGAAGAGGTAAAATAAAGTTGCTTCTTTGACAAATGAGTGAAGCCAAGAACCTGGAGAGATTGAACAAATTGAACGAAAGAATACAACAAAGATGAACAAAGTTGAAAACACTCTGTTAGAAAAAAGGAACAAGGAACATTACAGGAACCTTGTAGGTTGAAATACATAAGAAAAAGGGTTGCAATGGCCAAGAAGTACATGCAAGCACTCCGGTTGAAACGAGATGCAAGACTTGATAAGATGGGAAGAACTTGAAAGAGGGCACGACACTCCAGTTAAATGGATAAGCACGAAAAGAACACGTTCGTCATGAATCGAGATGATGAGTGAAGAGAGCAACATCACAAAGCTCCGGAAGAAAGAATAGAATATAGATAATTGGAATGAAAGGATGGAGAAGAAAAATTCAGCCTCTGCCACCAATGAACTAGGAAAGCACCCTTACAAGAAGGTTATAACGGAGTTGTTGGAAAAACCAACGACGAAACGAATAAACTTGTAGTGGGCTTATGGAAAACTTCTCAAAATTGAGGCAAAATTCTGCCACTATGGAAACAAAAGATTGGATTGATATCAACAACAAGACGAGAAGCTTATTTCACGGGGAGGATAAATGAAGAACTTGGGTCATTTGTAAGCACCATAAATAGCAAGAATCCTTAGGGAAAGCTTTAGGTGAAATATAACCCAAGATAATTCCAATGAAGAGATTGATGGGTTGCAAAGGATCTCATGAACGAATTGAAAATGATGGGTTTATAATATTTCGCTCCAGACTACTAGTGAATCATGAAACACCAAGCAATTGTCAAAAATGACGTAACACCAGCTCAAAAGATAAGGTAGAACGAATTGCACTTCGAAATGCAAGATGAAGAATACTTGTGCTCCTGTAAAAAGAATCTCGATGAACACTTCGAGAAGGAATTAAATCCTTGATAAGCCATCATGTAGAGCCTCCATGAAGAACTCCGGTAATAAAAGGATAACAAAAAGAAATAGAAGTTGAAAACACAAGGTGAAGCCTTGCAATGATTTAGATGGAGCTTCGCGACGAGATAATGCAGAAAACCTGGAACTTTGGAAAGGAAATATGAACAACTAGAAACCAAGAATTGATATCATGAACAAACTTCAGAAGAAAGAATTAAACACTTGGATGAAGCAAGAATAAGAATTATGTAATGCGCATCCTTCACCTATTTAAATTGATGACAAGTAACGGATTTGGCACACTACTTATTCTAGTTGAGAATGATTAAGGAGAGATATAGCGCAAACTTAGGAAAATCTTCAAAGAACCACCGGTATGAATTGAAAATGAACGTAGGAAAGGCACAATTCACTGGGAAGAATTAGAAAATGAATAAAGATACTTGATGGACTTTAGATACAAGATAATGAAGAGATCTTGAACTGATTAACGAATACTTGTATGATGCGCCGGGGTAATTGGAGAATGATAGATGGAATGTGAGAACGAAGAATTCTTCTGAAATGATGACCTCCGGAGAATCGAAAAGGAAAAAAAACTCATGAAATGCTGCGGATGAGTAAGAATAGAATTTATGAGAACCGGAATATCCCGAGAGGATAACATGAAGCTAGACCCACGAATCTTCAAGAGAACGGTCGAGGATTGGGGAGAAACTCTTCATCGGTCTTCAAATGTTGAGAATGACAACGAGAAACACCACCATGAATTGCTAAGATACTCCGGGAAAATGAAGAATATAAAGGTTAAATCAACAATGAAAAGAATTTGAAAGATCTTGGAGAAAGACATTTGACTGATGATAATTCACACTTATGCCATACTTTGAAAGGAATTCGAAAATAACTCTGGAAAATTAGAAGAGTCAGGTAAGATCCTGGGAAAAGACCTGTGGGTTAGGGCCCACTCAAAAGATACACCGTTGAACGATTTTGGAGAGAGATCGCACCAGTTGAATTGAATGACTTGAATGAGATAATAATCTCCAAATAGCTTGAACGGATTAAGAATGGAAACATGAATCTTCTGAGATATCTTCAGCACACCGGAACAAATGGAAAAGCGAGAGGTGAATGATTAAGAGATACACCGGCATAAGAAAGCACTTGAAACAAGGAGGGGGATAAGATCAACACCTACAACTTTAATTGAATCCACCGAAAAATAATACGAGAATGAAGAATGATAAAGTTGTAAAGCATCTTCATGAGAACCACCGGTAAGAACATTGATTGAAAAGAATGAAGAGACTTCACATCCATAAAAGGATACTTGAATAAGAAATCCGAGTCCTTGAAGAAAAAAGGGTGGGAGGGGGGGGAAAACAAAGACAACTTGGGAACGGATGAAACGAACAACGTTGGGATAGAATTGAAAAGACAACCTTGATGATCAAGAAGGATTAGCATCCTCATAGGAATATGAGAACACCACTTAGGGAAGGTATGGAATCAATATTTGACATTGAAGCAACTCGAATACCACAACTCAAAACAAAACAACGGATTGGCTTGCAGAATAAGCCAGAACAAATATATATGATAGAGATTTACCCAATCCCATATCATGCATCTGTCGGAAAGATATTCTAGCAGCTACTTGAATTCCCACTTATAAACTCCTGAAACTTTCTGCGCAATCAGGTGTTGGGGATACAGGGGAAGCATAAAATCTCACCCAAACTAACAATCCCTACATCCAGCTGTATCCATCCTTCAACACATAACCAAGAAATCTTTGAAAATCATGTACCTCAACCTTTGAAAAGCATCCGTTATACAAGTTACGGCAATACTCCCGAACTCCTGCCCAGTACTGTGTGGCGTCGAGGTTATCTCACCAACAACTACATAAAAGAGATTTTCGATGTCGGCGAACTCAGGTATTCCAGAACTGCAACGATAAAATTGTGACGACAACACCTCGGAGCTCAACTCCCCGGGACACTTCCACAACCCCTAAATGTCAGGAGGTACCAAGAACAATGTTCTCGTCACAAGAATATCAGAACGATTCCAAGATACCCGCGTGATCCTAATTTGTTTTCATGAAATTTGAGGAGAGGAAAGTCAAAACTTCTACGTCAGGAGACCTCACCAGAGCGACGAAGGGACCGAGGAGTAAAAAGAATCCTACTCTCCGATATATATAATCCTAAGACTCAAAATATTTTGTTCTAGAGTCAACAACATCAGCGATTCGATCAAGCAGGGGGATCCTAAGTCTGGGATGGCTCTGATTATCAACTTGTAACACCCATGATGCGGCTATATCTCCCACGCGTCGAGGCACGACTTAGAGGCATAACCGCATGGTGGTTTCGGCGCAAGAGGGGTAATCTTCACACAATCCCATGTAATGAATAAGAAAGGGATAAAGAGTTGGCTTACAAACGCCACTTCACACAAATAACAAGTGAAACATACATCATCCAGAATACAATCAAGGTCCGACTATCGAACCAAAATAAAGGAAGACAACCCAAATGCTAGATCCCCAATCATCCCAACTGGGCTCCTCTACTGATCAGAAGGAAACGCAACATAACAATGACCAAGATCTTCATCGAGCACCCACTTGAGCTCGGTTGCGTCACCTGCACTGGTATCATCGGCACCTACAACTGTTTGGAAGTATCTGTGAGTCACGAGAACTCAGCTATCTCACACCCGCGAGATCAAGACTATTTAAGCTTATTGGTAGGATAAGGTAATGAGGTGGAGCTGCAGCACCAAGCATATATGGTGGCTAACATACGCAAATAAGAGCGACAAGAGAAGCAACGCAACGGTCAAGAAGCTAGAATAATCAAGAAGTGATCCTGAAACTACTTACGTTCAAGCATAACACAAGACTGTGTTCTCTTCCTGGACTCCGCCGAAAAGAGACCATCATGGCTACACACGCGGTTAATGTATTTTAGTTAAGTCAAGTGTCAAGTTATCTACAACCGGATATTAACAAATTCCCATCTGCCACATAACCGCGGGCACGGCTCTCGAAATTTTATACCATGTAGGGGTGTCCCGACTTAGCCCATCATAGCTCTCACGGTCAACGAAGGATATTCCTTCTCCCGGAAAGACCCGATCAGTCTCGGAATCCCGGTTACAAGACATTTCGATAATGGTAAAACAAGACCAGCAAAGCCGCCCAATGTGTCGATAATCCGTATAACTAAAACCAGCCCTCAAGTTTCCCCGAGGTGGCATTGCAAGGGGCTCTAGTTCAGACCAACACTTAGAGAAGCACTGGCCCAGGGGGGGGTTAAAATAAAGATGACCCTCAGGTCTGCAGAACCCAAGGGAAGGTGATAGGTTGTTTGGAAAATGTAAAACCAAGGTTGGGCCATGCTGGAGGAGTTTTATTCAAAGCAAACTGTCAAGGGTTTCCCATAACACCCAACCGCGTAAGGAACGCAAAATCAAGGAACATAACACCGGTATGACGGAAACTAAGGCGGCAAGAGTGGAACAAAACACCAGGCATACGACGGAGCCTTCCAACCTTTACCAAGTATATAGATGCATTAATGAAAATAAGAGATATTGTGATATCCCAACATATCCATGTTCCAACATGGAACAAACTTCAGCTTCACCTGCAGCTAACAACGCTATAAGAGGGGCTGAGCAAAAGCGGTAACTTAGCCAAACAACGGTTTGCTAGGAAGGTGGGTTAGAGGCTTGACATGGCAATATGGGAGGCATGATATAACAAGTGGAAGGTAGCGTGACATAGCGGTAGAGCGAATAATTAGCAAGCAAAGATAGAAGTGATTTTGAGGGTATGGTCATCTTGCCTGAGATCCCGCAAGGAAGAAGAACGAGTCCATGAAGAAGATGAACCAACGTAGTCGAACGGATCCTCACAATCGTAATGTTACCGGAACTAACAAGAGGAGAAAACCGGAAAGAAACAAACAACATGGTAAACACACAAGCATAAGCATGGCATGATGCACAACCAAGTACGATGCATGTCCGGTTTAAATATGCATGGCATGGCAAAGTGCACAAACAAAACTACAAGTTTAAGTGGAGCTCAATATGCAACGAGTTGCATATTGACGAAACACCACATTCGATTATTTAGTTCTCTCCCGTTTATGTACCCACCAATATTAAATGTTGTCAAACATTGCAAGAGGTGAAACACAATTAAACTACACTATCTAAGCAATTTAAATGTGGCCCTAAACAACAAACAACAATAATTCCGGAGAATCCCCATATGCATTTAGCAATTTAATGCAAGCAACAATTTTAAACATTTTAAATGTTATTATCATGATGCGAATGACATGTGCAAGTTTTATGCAATTTTACGAAAATGTTGACATGAGCATGTTAGAGCATTTGTGTCCACGGCGGAACAAAAGGGTGCCACGGCAGCGATACGGGAATGGTGCCACGGCGCTGAAAATGGACATGGCACCATGGCAACATCCCGGTTCCGATAACTCGGTCCAAGGAACAAGTGGGGTGATGGATACGTGCAAGAGCAACGGGGAGTGATCCCGGATACCAGGTGTCCCACATGACGGTGGCAAGGAAATGAGTGAAGATGTGCGACGAACAAGTGGGGCACGGTGCAAACACGGGCATCTCATACAACACACATGCATTCGTTCCACGATGTCGTCTCGGGGTTATACCTTTGAAGCTTGCGTTTTTCGGAGCGAATCGGATTCGATGCGGTGTATGGGAAGTGGACGTTCTCGGGACGTTCGTAGTGGAAGTAGTCGTTTTCGCTTCGTAGTTGCACACACTCCATAGGTGTTCGGGGTCACAACGAGGAACTTGACGTCCATGGGGTCTTCGAGAATCGACGGTAGTGGTACTTGGTCATTTCTAAGAGGTACTTTGGGTCTTCGGACTTGCTGATCTCGTCAACTCGAAGGGGTACTTGGCGTTTCTGTCACCCGAGTCATCGGCGACGGTAGTTGTTCTATGCATCGGGCGTCAAGGTACTTGTCGTTCTTAGCGATTACGAAGACGGTGGTAGTGGTACACGTTACGTAGATGTTCAGGTCGTTGGTAGAGGTACTTGGTGACATCCACGGGATCAGTAGTTGCACATGGTCTTCGCGTTGTAGTTTGACTTCGCGATTCCAAAACATTCATCGGAGCGGGAACTTGGCGAAAAACCCCGAAGGCACAGCTCGTTCGTTAGTCGTCCGACTTGGCGTCAACGGTAGCAGCACACGGAGGTGCACCGGGACAGCGGAGACCACCGGCAGGGGACGGCGGCTACCGGGGCTGTTGTAGGGACTCAGGCAGGAGGTGAAGAAGACGCAGTGACCTGATCTCCGGTGAGAAGGCGAAGCAGGAGGGCAGCAGTGGCGCGCTTGCGACCTAACGAAGGGAGGAAAAGGCGCGGGCGCAAGGTGGCCCTCGGATTCCATGGCCGGAGGCGAGATCGGGGCAGAGGAACACAGCACTGCAGCGCAGCTTGATGGCGGCAAGGCGGTAGCGGGATACGGGCAGCAGAGGAGCGAGCTTGGGGTGGCCAGCGTGGCGCTCCTGGACGGGCAACTCGTGAAGGAGGCGACCAGAGAGCTTGAGGAATGGTGCGATGGAGGCGGTGGGACGACGCGAGGCAGGGGGCGCTGGAGTTGACCTCCAGGCTGGAGCTTGATGGCGGCGGAGGATGGAGGCAGCAGCAGCAGGGTGCAGTGGGAGTTGAGGAAGAGGGGGATCGCATGGAAAGGAGCGGTGGGGTGGCAGCCGGCAACAGCTCTGGTGGCCAGCCGGCGCGACGTAGCTGGAGGTGCCATGGCGTGCGCGGGGACGCTGGAGAATGAGAGGGAGATGGGGAGCGAGGCACCTGGCGGCACTTGATGGAAGGGAATGAGGGAAGAGGGTGAGGGGATCAGGCCAGGGGTTGCTAGGTGCGATCTAGGGTTAGAGGGTTAGGTGGGCTTTAGGGGGGTTGGACCTAGTGAGGCCGGCCTAGGCTGGGCTTCTCTCTCCCTCTCTCTTCTTCTTCTAAGAACAGAAGAAAAGAGAGAAGAAAAAAACTAAGAAAAAGGAGAAGAAAGAAGAGATAGGACAAGAATTTGCGCAAGCGGGCAATTTTCTTGAGCTCACAAAAATGTGCATGTTCCAAGAAAATAGTAAAGATCACACGTGTGAAGTTTCAATTCAAGCTCATTTGAATTTAATTCAAATGAGTGTGAGAAGGAAGTGGGTATTCGATAGGTCCAAAAATGTTGGGAATTTTGGTAGAGCTCCAGAAAGTGGTAAAAGAATTATTGGCAAGGCTACAGAGTCAAAATTTGAAGAAGAAAAGGCGAAGGGATTTAATATGCAAGTGGGTTCATGGGTGATTCCAAAACAATGGAATATAATTTTTATAGTTCCCTAAAATATTGGGTGAATATGTTTTAAAGAGAAATCACCATAGTGAATAACCCTCGATTTAAATGAATCGAAGATCCATACAATTTAATTGGTTGAGTTTTAAGAAGAGGTGCAAGATGACATGATGCAATGCACATGATGCAAAAATGAAAGCAACGAACCAAACAAATCACACGACGAACCTCGGAAATCATGGAAGGCATCTGAAGCTCCGTTCTTGGGGCGTTACACCAGGTTGGAGGAGGAGACCGTTGCTTTCGGGAAGACGGGGGAGTTGGGGAGTGTGCCGCCAGCAATGAAGGTGGGATTTGAAAGTGCGTTATATCGACTAGAGGGGGGTGAATAGGCGATTTTTATGAACGTCTTCAATACGTGAGAGTTATGAAGACAAACAATGAAGATTATACCTATTACTATGCAGCGGAAGTTGGATTACACTAGGCCAGCCATGGTCATGTATTCAATAGAGTGAAAGCGCAATGACAAACAACTTCAGTGTAATAAGGATCAGGTAGGAAGAAGTTATGAAGCCGAACAGATCATACATTCATGTTGTGAAGACAAAAGATAAAGCAAGCATGCAATGGCTTCACAATGAATAACTGTAAGTGAAAGGAAGTGAAGATGAAACCAGTGACATGTTGAAGACAATGATTTGTTGAACCAGTTCCAGTTGCTGTGACAATTGTACGTCTGGTTGGAGCGGCTAGGTATTTAAACCAAAGGACACACAGTCCCGGACACCCAGTCAAGGACACTTAGTCCAAGACACCCAGTCCTCACCGTTTTCTCCTTGAGCTAAGGTCACACAGACCTCGCCCAATCACTCAGGTAAGTCTTCAAGGTAGACTCCCAAACCTTCACAGACTTCGTTCACTGGCAATCCACAATTTCTCTTGGATGCTCAGAACGCGACGCCTAACCGTCTGGAGGATGCACAGTCCTCAAGTGTAATAAGTCTTCAAATCACACAGACACGAAGACTTAAGTGATGCCCAATTTACTCTGGCTCTGGGTGGTTAGGGCTTTTCTCCTCACTAGGAATTTTTCTTTCAAAGGCTTCGAGGTGGGTTGCTCTCAAATGACAAAAGCCGTGTGCTGAAATCTGAGCAGCCCGCCGTTTATGGTTGGTGAGGGTGGACTATTTATAGCCACTTGGCAACCCGACCTGATCTGTCCGAAATGACCCTGGGTCACTAAGGAACTGACACGTGTACCAACGATCGAATTTTGAACTCACACGGCAACTTTACTTGGGCTGCAAGTAAAGTTGACGTGTCTGACTCTGGACAAGATTTTCTCTCAAAGTCTTCGCTCGAAGACATAGGATTTGAATTAGGCATCACTACAGTCATTCTGACTGGTTCTTTTGGACCCCACTTAACAGTACGGTGATTCCTATGACACTACATAAATGAAATAAAACTACGAAGGATCTAAGTCTTCGAGTTCAATAAGCTTCATAGGGAGTCTTCTCATGTCATTGTCTTCAATATGAATATCTTCATAAACCACCATTGTCTTCAATGTCTTGGTACATTTTTAGGGGTCATCTCTGGTAATAAAACCGAATCAATGAGAGACTTCTACCTGTGTTTGCCTGCAATTCTCACAAACACGTTAGTCCCTCAACTAGGTTTGTCATCAATACTCCAAAACCAATTAGGGTGGCACTAGATGCACTTACAATCTCCCCCTTTTTGGTGATTGATGACAAACTAGTTGAAGTTTTCAACGGGGAACATTATTTTTGAAATAGTAAATGAACTTGTCTTCATAAGTTGCAAGGGCTCCCACTGAAGATGTGCATATAAGTAATTTGCCTTTTGAATGCAAATGCACATGGCAGGTGGTACTTGTGGAGATCCACTTCAACTTATGATGACAATCCACTATGCATGTGAAAGTATATGAAGATAATGACATGCATAATGGAAGATGGACGTCTGCAGTAAGAGATGAGTGCGGAATTTATCGTCGCACATGCGGAATTTATCTTCGCATAACGGAGTGACAAGCAGGTAGCAGACGGCCATCAAGGCTAAGTGTTACAACTCAAAGAAGCAAATGTAGCAAAAACGGGAGTTGTAAGCACGAAGCAAAAGGTAGCAAAATATAGAGGCACCCGCCCAACGTGACCCGCTTGAAGACTATAAACATCATGCTTCTCCCCCTTTTGTCAGTGATGACCAAAAAGGTTTGAAGACATAGAGTTTTCTATGCGTTCCCAGGCGCAGCAGGGTCGGTGGAGTTGTTTGGTGGCGGTGCAGATGAGCTTGGTGCAGATTCGACGTGTGTTGAAGCAGGTGGATATGATGTTGCATCGTCGTCTTCTTCAATGATCCGGGCAGACACGGTGGCAGTAGAAGAAGAGAATTCTGACTCTTCAAGTGATGGTGTGCTTCGCATCACAGCTCTTCTTGGAGGCGTGGAGTCAAATTGGAATCTCTCTCTGAAGCCATCCTCTTGCAGTTCAGCTTCATTGCTCATCATGGTGAGGCCTTTCCAAGTGCGGCGATAGGTCTCATGTGCGACAAACGCATTCTTGGTTGCCAGATTTCTGATGCGATTGACGTCTTGCATGATGCTTCTCATCTGCCGTTTGAGCCAGTCGTGATGCCTATCTTGCTTTTGGTGAAGAGCCACAAGAAGCTCTCTGTCATTGAGTGCTCGAGCGCGCTTCTTGGGTCTCTTGGCAGCTGTGCTGTCAGTGGCTTCAGTTGATGCAGGGGCACGTGTGGTGCCAGCCATTGGATACACTCGGGAGAGAGCTTCAACACCTTCAATTTTCTGAGTGAAGCTCTGGTGTTCTGCATTTTGAAGACTTAAAGGTTGCTTGCCAGGCTCTGGATATATTGCTTCAGCAGATGTGTCCACATCTGGCAGAAATATCTTATGGTTGCGGGCTGAGGGTTGATAGGAGATTTCAGAGTGAAGCTTGATCAGCCTCATAACCCAAGGAGCATAGAACTTCAATCCAAACAGTTCTGAGGCAGACGCTGCAAAGTGATGGATGAAGAGATCCTGTGCATTGAAGCATTTTCCATGTAGAATGCAGAAGATGAGAGTCTTCATTGCACCATCAATTGTCGCATATCGAGAGTGTCCCTTAACAGGCCATAGAGTCCGCCTTATGATATGATATATTGTTCTGGGCAAGTACTCTAAGTCTTCAACGAAGAACCTAGTTGGATAGGGTGCATTAGGAGGCAGTGGCTTCATCATTGAGAGCATCTGACTCATGTCTGGCTCAGGACGCTGAAATATGCTCTCAATTGCTTCAGCATGGAGTTGGCACCCTTCAAAGAATTCGCCAGGAGTGGGAAGGCCGGTAAACTCAATTAGGTCGAAAGCATTGGCTTCATGATGGATATTGCCTGTCATCCACTCTAGAATCCATGTCTTCGGATCTCTGTTATAGCCTTTGATATGCAAAGTGGCATAGAACTGGAGCAGAAGCTCTTCATTCCAGTGCTCTTCATCAGTTATAAACGGCAGCAAACCAACTTGCTTGAAGCAATCCAGTGCTTCTTCCAGACCAGGCAGACCAGCAACAGCTTCAACCTCAAGGCGCTTGTGAGGAAAGATGCGGCCTTGGTTGTATAGGATGCATGAATAATAGCTGCGCTGTTGATGGCTCCAGAACCTATCTGATACAATCCGTTCCCTTGAATAAGGGTTCTTGGAGCGGTCGAAAAACGTGTTATCTGCCCTGAAGCCGTTGATGTTGAAGGAACCAGGGGCTGATGCAGGACCTGGGAACCTTGGCAGTCGTGGGATCGGCTTCTGGACCTGGGGTTTGTATGCAATATGATAGTTGAATTGTGGTCCTGCAGCAGACTCAGGCACAGAATGTTCAGGAGCAGTAGCTTCATTGTCTTCTGAAGCTATTGTTGGGTTGGGCTCCACATTTGCTTCGGCGTTGTTTGTGGCAGCCACAACATTTGCAAACTCAGGCACGTTCTCCTGGAGAACTGCTTCTTGTTGGTGTGGGGGAGTTGGAGCTTGTGGTGTCTCTGCATGCTCTTCGGCTGATGCAGCCGGAATGTCATCAGCAGCCTGAGCCCTTGGCCCTTTGCGAAGCCTACGGAATTTGGGCGACGCTTGTGGAGTTGCAGTGGGCTGTGGCTCATCTTCCTCCTGTGGTTGATCTGCCCATGATGCTTCTTGTGTGATTGGCATCAAGGGACAACCAATACTGATCAGTTCGCTTGTTTCAAGCTGAAGAAGGGCTGCATCACCTTGCACATTGTCCTGGAGACCAATGTCTTCAGCAGCGTAGGGTTCGTCTGCTGGAATGTCTTCAGTGTTGGGTTCATGCACAGTCAACTGACGATCTGTGTCAGGATAGCGGACGCAGAGGGGTTCAACTATCAGGGGCTCTGTGGGAGCAGCCCGAGATTTCTTGGTCTTGCGCTTCTTGATGATGGGTTCAGAAGGAGAAGCTTCAGAGTGTTTTCTCTTCTTAGCTTCAGCCTCTGCAGTCCGTGTCTTCTTGTGCTGTGAAGCGGTTGATCTATTCTTTGGCTTCGAGCCAGTTGTTGCAGCGGGGAAGACAATCGAGCAGTTTCTGACCTTGGCGCTTCAGGTTCGGGCACAGCCGCCTTCTTTTTCTTCTTCGCGGCCATCCTGGGGTCAATGCTGGGACGCCCAAGTGCCTTGCGCTTTTCTGCCTCATTGTAGGCTTGCACGCAGCGATCAGCTAAAGTCTTCATGCGTTCTCGCGAGCCTTGAGCTTCGGCACGCGTCTCCAGGAAGTTCTCTTTCAGCTCGTGCAACATGATCTTGAAGTTTTTCACTTCTTGCACACTGAGCTTGGCCACGTGCTTCTTGAACTGAGCCTTTTCATGATCAATTTTCTGCTTCAGTTCTACAATTCGCTGGGCTATTGCAAGTTCTGAAGCAATTGCACCTTGAAAGGCAACGCTGAGGCCTATTGGTAGCTGCAGATCATTGAAGCTTATGTCTGGTGTGTCAAACCATTCATCGATGAAGTTGTGGATGATGGCGACATCAAACAGAGGCAGATTGTTGAAGATTTCAGCCTCCTCCTTGCTCTTGATGAGCTGCTCAAGAGCATCATCTCCAAGATCTTCATCGCTTGAGAGATCAATGGCTTCGCAGCGCAGAATGTCAGCAGCTGTGAGCTCTTTGCCTGTGTGTGGCTGAGGCTTCTTGGCTTCTTGGGGCTTGGACACTCATGATAAGCCTTCTGACTGCACACTGGCTTCAGGAGGTGCAGTTGCTAAAGGCTTCGCTCTTGTGATCTTGGGAGAAGCTGCTGGCTTTGAAGCTTTTGGCTTCTTCTGCTTCGGCTTCGGCGCAGCAGGGGCGTCATCTGACTCAGTATCTGCTGGAGGGTCATTCACAGCAGTCCCTTGGACTAGGATGCGAGTGATGAGGCCTGCAAGATTGGCATACGGCCCGATGATATTGGGATCGGCGTTGCGTGTGCCATCTGCCCTTGGTGAGGAGGGACCAGGGTTGAAGTCAAGCCCAAATTTCTTCTTGTTTATCTTCGCTGACTGTTGTGCAAACTGAAAGTTGCGCTTGAAGAGATTATCATCGCGGCACCAGAGAAGTGATGACGGATGTGCCTCAGCTGGCTGTGGTCCTCTCACCATGCATGGATAGAAGCCTTGAGCAATGGCTTCGGCTCTGGACCTGGGTACGAGATTTTTGTATAGTACGTCTCCCCACGGTCTCTTGATGGCGCACTTCTCCGCATATTCCTGAGTGACGAAGCAGTAGTGGAACCATTGCTCTGCCCAATATCTTCGAATCCATTGGATTCGTGTCTTGCGCTGGCCATAGCTTTCTTCAGGATCAGTTTTGTACATTTCTGCCAATTCATCAGGTAGATCTTTGGATGTTTCACCACGTCGCTGTCTGCCTCCCTTCCTTGCTGCAGTTTCTGAAGCCATGAATAACTTGGAAGGCTTCAAAATGCTCAAAGGCTTCAAAGGCTTCCTTTTGCAAGAACTGGCTTCAGGAGAGTTGATGTGATGCTGCAAGTACTCTGCAAATGAATGCAGACTATGAGAACCAAAGGATTCTCCCACGGACATGTACCTGTGACAGCATTAAGGTGCGAGGGAAGGGGAAGAGGTCATATGCATTCTCAGAAGATTTTGAAGATAAATCGGTTTAGAAGACATAGACCTCATTGTGCGAAGACATTCACTCACAGATAGGAAGTTGGTTCCAGATTTGTACGAACCCACAGATCAGTACAAGTGAGGAATCTAACTACCTTATGAAGCACAAGTGAATATACTAGGCATGTCATGAGATGTAGCGAGATAACTAACTGATGTGAAGAGAAACTTCTTATGGCAGAAAGTGACTAAACTGTGGGATCAAAAGAGACTGTAAAAAGAGGTTTTATTTACCACACTTGGAACTGCTAGACGAAGTGAGAGTTGAGGTCGAGCAGTTCGATCCTCCGTGCCCTAACTTGGCGACGGAAGACACCTACGGCAACGGCGGAGAGAGCGATGTCCGCTGTCGGCGTGAAAACGGCGTCGGAGAGGTTGCGGCAGTGAAGCGCTTCGTCGCCGGCGTCGTCGAGTGCTAGCGGTGGCGCTAGGGTTTGTGCGAGGGTGGAAGAAGGAGACAATGACCGCAGTGAATCGTGTATTTATAGGGATAGAGGCGGCACTGTGCTATTACGCAGGTACCCCTGGCGGTTCGCATTTGAGGCACGCGTGGCCAGTTAGAGGAAGATTGGGATTTGTTCCACGTCCCACGCATGCCTAAATTGTCGGGCGGTCGTTCCTGCTTCTCCGGATCTTATGTGGAGGAATGAGCATTAAAACTGGACTTTTATGGTTGTCACAATGTCTTCAGCTGACAAGGACACAGTGAAGACATTTGACAGTTTCAACAGAATGCATATGACTTGGAGAGATAGAGTTTGGGATAGGAAGCGTAGAGAGGTTAGGGTCCGATCACATTCACTTAGTTCAAAAAGATTCAACCAAGAAGACATAGCTATAAGTGAATGCTGCAGAGGACAGAACATCAGTACATATATATCCATATAATCAACGCAGTGAAGATAATCATGAAGACATACTGAGAATGAAGCCAAACCAATTGTGAAGACATTGAGAGGTAACGCCATGAGAGAAACACTTCAAAATGGAACGTTTGGTGGTGGCGTTACCCATCGTATAGGAAGTATTAGACCCAGACATGGCGCACAATTATCGTGGCGCTCCGAAGTTAAATTCCACATTAATGTATTCACACTTAGAATGTATGTCTTCATTGTTTTGAAGATATACGCTACTTCGTGTGTTGCACATCTAAGTCATCAATATGCTTAAGTGTTAGGATGTGTGCCTGATCACAGGACATTTGAGGATTCCAAGATATTTAGCTCACACCGTAACTTGCAAAATCTCTTCTCATCCAAGGGCTTGGTGAAGATATCTGCCAATTGCTCTTCAGTGTTGACATGTATGATTTCAATGTCTTCCTTCACAACATGATCTCTGAGAAAGTGATGACGAATTTCAATGTGCTTTGTCTTCGAGTGCTGAACTGGGTTGTTGGCAATCTTGATGGCGCTTTCGTTGTCGCAGTAAAGTGGAACTTGCTTTAGATGAATGCCATAATCTTTGAGTGTTTGCTTCATCCATAGAAGCTGAGCGCAGCAAGATCCAGCAGCAATGTATTCAGATTCAGCAGTGGAGAGTGATACACAGTTCTGCTTCTTTGAAGACCAACATACAAGTGATCATCCCAGAAAGTGACATGTGCCTGATGTAGACTTGCGATCAACTTTGTCACCAGCATAATCAGCATCCGAAAATCCAACCAAATCAAATTCTGAGCCCTTTGGATACCATAATCCTAGAGTTGGGGTGTGAGCCAAATATCGAAGAATTCGCTTCACAGCTAAGTGATGCGACTCCTTTGGTGTCGCTTGAAATCGAGCACACATGCAAACACTAAGCATGATATCTGGCCTAGATGCACATAAATAAAGCAAAGACCCAATCATGGAGCGGTATACCTTTTGATCGAACTCTTTACCATTGTCGTCGGGACCCAGATGATGCTTGGCTGGCATTGGTGTTGTGAAGCCTTTGCAGTCTTGCATACCGAACTTCTTCAGGCACTCTTTAAGATATTTCTCTTGAGATATGAAGATGCCGTTGCGTTGTTGCTGTATTTGAAGACCGAGGAAGAACTTCAGCTCCCCCATCATGGACATCTGATATTGCTCTTGCATCATATATCCAAACTCTTCACTATACTTCTGATTGGTGCAGCCGAAGATAATGCCATCCACATATATTTGGCACACAAATAGTTCACCATCATATGTCTTCGTGAAAAGAGTGGGATCCAGGGAACCAGGTATGAAGCCTTTGCTTTTCAGAAAGTACTTGAGTGTATCATACCAGGCCCTAGGGGCTTGTTTGAGGCCATACAGTGCCTTGTTGAGCTTGTATACCATTTCAGGATGTTTTGGATTTTCAAAGCCAGGTGGTTGTGCAACATACACTTCTTCTTCAATCTTGCCATTGAGAAAGGCACTTTTCACATCCATCTGATAGAGAAGTATGTTATGATGATTTGCATAGGCCAGCAGTATGCGTATGGCTTCAAGCCTAGCCACAGGAGCAAATGTTTCATCGAAGTCAATGCCCTCCACTTGAGTATATCCTTGAGCAACGAGACGAGCTTTGTTCCTCACAACTTGACCATGCTCATCTTGCTTGTTGCGGTATATCCATTTGGTGCCTATTATGTTGTGCTTCCGTGGATCAGGACGCTTAACCAGTTCCCATACATTATTCAGCTCAAACTGTTGAAGCTCTTCTTGCATAGCTTGAATCCATTCAGATTCCATGAAGGCTTCTTCAACTTTCTTGGGTTCTGATATTGAGACGAATGAGAAATGCCCACAGAAGTTTGTTAGCTGAGTTGCCCTTGAACGAGTGAGTGGACCAGGTGCATTGATGCTGTCAAGTATTTTGTCAATTTGTACTTCATTTGCAACACGAGGGTGTGTGGGGCGAAGACTTTGCTCTTGCTGATCTATGTGGTCATTTAAAGGTATATCTTCAGGCTGAGCATTGTCTTCATGTGGATCAGGTGCTGAGATGATAAGTTCTTCTTCAGGATGAGCTTCAGAAGGTACAATTTCTCCAGTTCCCATAAGATTGATTGATTCATTTGTTGGAACTTCATCTAGCACATTTGGCAATTGCTCTCTTTGTGATCCATTGGTTTCATCAAATCGCACATCCACTGTTTCAACCACTTTGTAGTGGAAGAGATTGAAGACTCTGTAGGAGTGCGAATCCTTTCCATATCCAAGCATGAAGCCTTCATGTGCTTTTGGTGCAAACTTTGAGGTGTGGTGTGGGTCCTTGATCCAGCATTTTGCGGCAAATACTCTGAAGTAACTGACATTTGGCTTCTTGCCAGTTAGGAGTTCATAAGATGTCTTGTTCAGAAGCTTGTGAAGATAAACACGATTGATTGTATGGCATGCAGTATCAATGGCTTCAGTCCAGAATTTTCTTGGAGTCTTGTATTCATCCAGCATGGTTCTGGCCATCTCAATGAGTGTTCTGTTCTTGCGTTCGACGACGCCATTCTGCTGTGGCGTGTATGGAGCTGAGAATTCATGTGTGATGCCCAAGGTATCCAGATATGTATCAAGGCCAGTGTTCTTGAATTCAGTGTCATTGTCACTTCTGATGTGCTTTATCTTGGCGCCAAAATTGTTCATAGCTCGATTTGCGAAGCGTCTGAAGACATCCTGCACTTCAATCTTGTAAAGAATTATGTGCACCCAAGTATATCTAGAATAATCGTCAACAATTACGAAGCCATAGAGGCATGCAGAAGTAGTAAAAGTTGAGTAGTGAGTGGGACCGAAAAGATCCATGTGGAGCAGTTCAAAGGGTTGAGTAGTGGTCATGATTGTCTTCGAAGGATGTTTTGCCCTTGTCATCTTCCCTGCTTCACAGGCACCGCATAAGTGATCTTTCTTGAACTTGACGCCCTCGATGCCTATGACGTGCTTTTTCTTCGCAAGGGTGTGGAGGTTCCTCATGCCAGCATGCCCAAGCCTTCGATGCCAAAGCCAGCATTCTGAAGCTTTTGCAAGAAGACATACTGCAAGTTGTGGTCCTGCTGAGAAATCTACCACATACAAATCACCTTTCCTATACCCTTCAAACACTAGATATTTGTCAGATTCCATTAGCACCAGGCATCGATATTTGCCAAACATTACAATCATATTCAAATCGCAAAGCATTGAGACAGACATTAAGTTGAAGCCAAGGGATTCAACAAGCATGACTTTATCCATGTGTTGATCCTTTGAGATTGCAACTCTACCTAGACCCAATACCTTACTTTTACCAGTGTCAGCGAATGTAATGTGGCTCTTGTCGGATGGACGTAAAGTTGAGTCCATAAGAAGGCTTCTTCTGCCAGTCATGTGATTTGTACACCCACTGTCAATAATCCATTCTGAAGACTTTGAAGTCTCTGGTGTCGTACCCTACAGTGCAGTTAGGGGGATAGGCTTCACGAAGAGTGTTGTGAAGCATAAACATTTGGCGAACCAGTGGGTTATGAAAACTTAAATCCAGATTAGGACTATTGGGGAGAGTAGCATGCGATTCAGGAACGAAGTACATAATGATGCCATTTGGGCAGTTTATCTTGCGCCCCACAAGATTTTTATGGTCCCTAGCAATAGCATCAGAAGATTTTGTTTTTGTGCTGGAGACCTTTTCCTGCAAAAGAGAGTTAAGCTTTCTTAACCACCCACATCTTCAAGGGTGGCTTAGAAGCTATGAGTCTAAGTGCAGCATCTGAGAATTTTGGCTTTGAAGCCTTAGCAAACAGTCTAGCAGGGGAACAATAATACTCATAGGCATAAGCAGAATAATGTTTGGTCATATGAACATGACGGTTCGATGAACCGCTCTCATATTCATATGCCTGAGTGTGGTTTCCCTGCAAAACATTTGCGTTAGTGTGACTCAGGTGAGTCCTCTGTCTGTATGAAGCCTTTGGACCGAGGTTTGTCTTCTTCAAGTGAGGTGTCATGAAGACATTCACAGGAAGATTTTCCAGACATGTTTTCGGAACCCAGATCTTCTTCATAGGCGGTCCATTCCTGCAATTAGTACCAATGTACCTGGCAAACACTTCACCATTCTGATTCTTAAACAGTTTATAGTTTGCATCAAAGGATTCATCAATGACAATTGGATTAGCACAAGTGAAGCCAGATAAATTGGATGGATCTGCTGAAAGTTCCTTTGCAGCAACCCATGTAGTTTTGGGGTACTGCTCAGGTTTCCAGTAAGACCCATCTGCATTGATTTTCCTCACGAACCCAACACCCTCTTTCCTAGGGTTTCGGTTCAGAATCTGCTTCTTAAGGACATCACATAATGTTTGATGTCCTTTCAGACTTTTGTACATCCCTGTTTCAAGCAATGTCTTCAACCTAGCATTCTCATCAGCAATAGCAGTGGTATCCTCAGCAGAGGGGTTAGTTGCCACATTAACAGTTGAAGATATTGGAACAGTAGTAGCAGTGGAACATTCAGCAACAGAATTAGCATTATTACGCTCAATGCATTTAAGACATGGTGGTTCAAATCCTTCCTGAGCGGGACTGATCTGTTCGGCGCGAAGTGACTCGTTTTCCTTTTGAAGATCTTCATGAGCCACCCTCAATTTCTCAAGTTCTTGCTTCCTTTGAAGATAGTCATAGGAAAGCTTTTCATGAGTTGTTGAGAGAGTATCATGACGATCTTCAAGTTCCTGATACTTAACGTGAAGGTTTTTTATGTCTTCAATTAAGGATTCAGATCGAGTCATTTCAGCACCCAACAGATCATCGCTTCTATCTAACAGTTTTTGAATATGTTCCATAGCTTTCTGTTGTTCAGTTGCAATTTTAGCAAGTGTTTTGTAGCTAGGTTTTGAATCACATTCATAGTCATCGTCACTGGTTGTTTCATAGCGAGTGGTGCGTGTGTTTACCTTGGCACCGCGTGCCATGAAGCAGTAGGTAGGAGTGGAGTCGTTCTTGTCATTTGCGTCGGTGTTGATGATACAGTTATTGTCTTCAGTGTTGAAGATGGACTTGGCGACGTATGCTGTAGCCAGACTCGCAATGCCAGAATCAGACTCCTCCTCAGACTCCACCTCTGCCTCCTCAGATGCGGACTCCTCTTCTGAGTCCATCTCCTTTCCAACAAACGCACGTGCCTTGCCAGATGAGCTCTTCTTGTGTGATGAAGACTTTGATGAAGACTTGGAAGAAGACTTTGAGTGTTTCTTCTTCTTCTTGTCGTCAGAATCATATTCCTTGCTCTTCTTCTTCCTTCTGTTCTCATTGTCCCACTGTGGACACTCAGAGATGAAGTGCCCAGTTTTCTTGCACTTGTGACATGTTTTCTTCTTGTAGTCATGAGCAGAAGCTTCATCATCCCTTGAGCTTGATCGTGAAGATTTTCTGAAGCCTTTCTTCTTGGTGAATTTTTGAAACTTCTTCACTAGCATTGCAAGTTCTCTTCCAATGTCTTCAGGATCATCAGAACTGCAGTCAGATTCTTCTTCAGATGAGGAGACAGCTTTTGCCTTCAAGGCACGAGTTCGCCCATAGTTTGGACCGTAGATATCTCTTTTCTCAGAAAGCTGAAACTCATGTGTGTTGAGCCTCTCAAGTATGTCAGACGGATCGAGTGTCTTGAAATCAGGACGTTCTTGAATCATCAGGGCCAGAATGTCAAACGAACTATCAAGTGATCTCAGCAGCGTCTTGACAATTTCATGTTTGGTGATCTCAGTGGCGCCGAGGGCTTGAAGCTCATTTGTGATGTCAGTGAGCCGGTCAAATGTGTGCTGGACATTCTCATTTTCATTTCGCTTGAAGCGGTTGAAGAGGTTGCGAAGAGCACTGATTCTTTGATCTCTCTGGGTTGATATGCCTTCATTAACTTTGGAGAGCCAGTCCCAGACCAGTTTGGATGTCTTCAAGGCACTCACACGGCCATACTGTCCTTTGGTCAGATGACCACAGATGATATTCTTGGCAGTAGAGTACAGTTGAACGAACTTCTTGACATCAGCAGCAGTGACACCTTCTCCAGCCTTGGGAACACCGTTTTCGACGACATACCATAGGTCGACGTCAATGGCTTCAAGATGCATGCGCATCTTATTCTTCCAGTAGGGATATTCAGTTCCATCGAAGACGGGGCAAGCAGCGGAGACTTTGATTATCCCTGCAGTCGACATAGCTAAAACTCCAGGTGGTTAAACCGAATCACACAGAACAAGGGAGCACCTTGCTCTGATACCAATTGAAAGTGCGTTATATCGACTAGAGGGGGGGTGAATAGGCGATTTTTATGAACGTCTTCAATACGTGAGAGTTATGAAGACAAACAGTGAAGATTATACCTATTACTATGCAGCGGAAGTTGGATTACACTAGGCCAGCCATGGTCATGTATTCAATAGAGTGAAAGCGCAATGACAAACAGCTTCAGTGTAATAAGGATCAGGTAGGAAGAAGTTATGAAGCCGAACAGATCATACATTCATGTTGTGAAGACAAAAGATAAAGCAAGCATGCAATGGCTTCACAATGAATAACTGTAAGTGAAAGGAAGTGAAGATGAAACCAGTGACATGTTGAAGACAATGATTTGTTGAACCAGTTCCAGTTGCTGTGACAACTGTACGTCTGGTTGGAGCGGCTAGGTATTTAAACCAAAGGACACACAGTCCCGGACACCCAGTCAAGGACACTTAGTCCAAGACACCCAGTCCTCGCCGTTTTCTTCTCCTTGAGCTAAGGTCACATAGACCTCGCCCAATCACTCTGGTAAGTCTTCAAGGTAGACTCCCAAACCTTCACAGACTTCGTTCACTGGCAATCCACAATTTCTCTTGGATGCTCAGAACGCGACGCCTAACCGTCTGGAGGATGCACAGTCCTCAAGTGTAATAAGTCTTCAAATCACACAGACACGAAGACTTAAGTGATGCCCAATTTACTCTGGCTCTGGGTGGTTAGGGCTTTTCTCCTCACTGGATTTTTCTTTCAAAGGCTTCGAGGTGGGTTGCTCTCAAACGACAAAAGCCGTGCACTGAAATCTGAGCAGCCAACCGTTTATGGTTGTGGGGGTGGACTATTTATAGCCACTTGGCAACCCGACCTGATCTGTCCGAAATGACCCTGGGTCACTAAGGAACTGACACGTGTACCAACGGTCGAATTTTGAACTCACACGGCAACTTTACTTGGGCTACAAGTAAAGCTGACTTGTCTGACTCTGGACAAGATTTTCTCTCAAAGTCTTCGCTCGAAGACATAGGATTTGAATTAGGCATCACTACAGTCATTCTGACTGGTTCTTTTGGACCCCACTTAACAGTACGGTGATTCCTATGACACTACATAAATGAAATAAAACTACGAAGGATCTAAGTCTTCGAGTTCCATAAGCTTCATAGGGAGTCTTCTCATGTCATTGTCTTCAATATGAATATCTTCATAAACCACCATTGTCTTCAATGTCTTCGTACATTTTTAGGGGTCATCTCTGGTAATAAAACCGAATCAATGAGGGACTTCTACCTGTGTTTTCCTGCAATTCTCACAAACACGTTAGTCCCTCAACTAGGTTTGTCGTCAATACTCCAAAACCAACTAGGGGTGGCATAGATGCACTTACAGGGGGGTTGTGTAGACAACGGTGGCCACCTAGCCAGGCGGGTATCAAGGTAGCGCGGGGAAGTGGAGACGCCCACGACCTATCAATCGCCACGCATCATTCGAGGCCGCAGGCGTTTGGGGCCCATGGCGCTCTGCACTTGCCCGTTGGCTTTGCGTCGAAGCCAAGTCCAAGCGTGCCTTGGGCCCGGGGGCTACTATCGGTGTCCTGGGAATGGGTGTACCCCGACTTGCCTGCCTGTAGCCCAGGGCATGGCTCCACCAATGGCCTGGTACGGCCCATCTTCACCAGCAACCACTCAAGACCCTCGTGAGGAACCAAGCCTCGCGAGGCGGATGACACCAAGACCTCCCGTGGGGCGGCCTCGCTAGGCTGGCTCCCGAGGAGAGGAGATATCTATTCAAGGGGCACCTCGCGAGGTCCGCGTGATGTGAGCCATGACGACCAAGGCCAGGTGGGTGCCAGTGGGCGCAGCGTGCCAGTTTCCTCTTTGGTGCTAAGGAAGTAGGCGCAGGCGAGGAGTCCCGAGGCATCCGACAAAGGTGCAACAAGACCAAGACCAGCAGGATGACAGGACGGAGGCCACCGCGGAGCCCACGGCGGCTTCACCACCAGAGCCTTTGGCAGGAGAAGACCACCTTTTGTCAGGATAACTTGTACTAGTTGTCTCCCTTTGAAATATTCCATTGTGGGATCCCTTCCCGCCTAAACATTTGGGAAGAGGACCAGGGCCTCTATAAATAGGGCTAGCCACCACCATAGCGGGGACAGATCATTCAGACCATCCTCAAACACACCAGCTCATCGAGCTCAAGAACACCTCTCCTCAAGAGGCTGTTCATTCACTGTACTAGTTCATCCTTATCCCATGAGGCAATCCACCACACCACATTGGAGTAGGGTATTACACCACTACGGTGGCCTGAACAAGTATAAACTCTCGTGCCACTTGTTCCTTGGGTTCGGCGAGCTAGGCTTTGAGATTTTTGGGAGAGTGAGCTAGGGAGAGATCTGCATGCGCACCCTAGTGTTCGAACCCCAAGGGTTTGCCGGAACGCACGATCCGACACATGTTGTATGTGGCTTTTCTATTGTGTGTGCATCAGTCCTTGCTATATCTTCTCTCAAGCCATGCCCATGTATCATCACCTCTCCCTTCCTTCTTCTTTCATGTTTTGCAAGTGACATTATTCCCTCCTCCATTAATGTTCATTTATTTCTGTCGGCGTTCTGGGAACAGGGGTCCCCAGACTTGCCTGCCTGCGGCCTGCGGCGTCGCTCAAGTGGGGTCCCAACAAGGCCCATCTTCATCAGCACAAGACTCAAGACCCTCGCGAGGGGCCAAGCCTCGCGAGGCGGACGACACAGCACCTCCTTAGGAGCAGCCTCATCAGGATGGCTCGCGAGGTGGAGGAGACATCAAGGCGGGGTACCTCGTGAGGTGCCCATGACGTGAGCCATGACGACTCAAGGCGCCAGGCGGGCGCCAGCACGCGCAGCGTCCTTCTTTCCTCTTTGGTGCAAAGGGGACAAGCGCAGCCGCGGATTACCGAGGCATCAGGCAAAGGTTGCCATTCCGGTGCAACGAGACCAAGACCAGGAGGACTACGAGACGGAGGTCACCATGGAGCCCAGCGCGGCGTCATCCCCAGAGCCTTTGGCAGGCGAAGACCGCTTTTGTCAGGATAGATGTACTCGCTGTCCCCCTTCAAATTAGCCCGCCATTGTTGGATCCCTTCCTGCTCAATATTTGGGGAGAGGACCAGGGCCACTATAGATAGGACTAGCCACCCACATTGCAAGGGGGTCGGTTCGGAGTTGGAGGTTCGGAGAGTTCCCAGTCATAGAGAGAGAGAGAGAGAGAGAGAAGGGTGGCTGCATTCTCCCTAGCAGTTCATCCCACTAGCCAAGAACAGACCCTCACGAGGTTGTTCTTCCTGGTATCGTTCATCCTCACCAGCCCCAAGAGGCAATCCACAAACCACACACTGGAGTAGGGTGTTACACCACATCGGTGGCCCGAACCAGTATAAATCTTGTGTCTCTTGTGCATTCTTTCAGTAGCTTAGATCCTTGTGAGACGGAGAGGTTGGAGGCGTAATCTCCGCGCGCACCCCAGTGTTCGAACCTTAAGGGTCTGCCGGAACCCGAAAACCGACATTTGTCGCGCCAGGTAGGGGTGCGCTGGAATTTGTCTTCCACCACTCCGCTCTCCTCAGACCGTCGCAACCGTGTCTGACGCTCGCCGGGCCCACGCCGAGCGCTGGGCCGCCATCGCTTCTCGCGTCGCCTAGACCGCCCCCGTCGGTGGGCGTCCTCATCGTTCCCCGTCGCCCGCCGTCAACGCCGCCACCGGCCCGGCGGGGGGCGAGCAGCAAGCATCATCTCAGCACCCGTCCGTGCGGCAGGACGGCCACACCGCTTCTCCGTCGCTCGCGCCGGCCGGCTCTTCGTCCCGCGCGCTCCGAGCACCCTTGGAGGCACGGGCTGCGCTCATCGCGGCAAACGAGCTCCTGCGCTACCGCCCCGTCGATGACGTCTACGAGGAGTGGCTCGACCGCGTCGCCGAGCTCGTCCGTGCCGCAAGGGGCTCCCCTGCGCCGTCCGCTCCACTGCGCCGCACTCCGCCCCGCGTGGGCAACGAAGCTCTGGGGGCGGGCCAGCAGCTTCCTCCCCAAGAAGACCCCGTGGCTCCGAGGCACATGGCCCCTGGGAGGAACCCGCTCCGCCAGGTGCCGGCGCAGCAAGAACAAAGCTGTCAAGAAATCCCTCGCCCACATGGGGCAGCCCGGGCGCTCCCAGCTCCCGCTCCAGCACGCCAAGACCCCGCCCTACTCCAAGCTGCAGCGCGTGGGGACCCTCAAGACCGAGCTCTTCACCAACCAAGGCCTTTCGTGGCCACCGCAGGCTGCCTCGCCTACACCCCCGAGCTACGCGGCGTCGCGTGGCCCGCCAAGTTCAAGCCAGATCTGCCTCCGTGCTACGACGACACAACTGACCCCGCAGAATTCCTCCAGCTCTATGAGCTGGGCATCGAGGCTGCCGGAGGGGACGAGAAGGTCATGGCGAACTGGTTCCCCATGGCGCTGAAGGAAGGGGCCCGCACCTGGCTCCTGAATCTGGCTCCAGGAACGATCTCCTCCTGGGACCAGATGCGCACCCGCTTCGTCGCCAACTTCCAAGGTACTCGCGACCGGCCACCCGCCATGAGTGATATGCGCCGCTTCAAGCAACAACCCGGAGAGACCCTGCAGAAGTACATCCAGCGCTTCAACAGCGCATGCCTCAAGATCCCCAAGGTGTCCGAGGAGGCCATCATCTTGGCCTTCTCCGATGGCGTGCGCGATGTCAAGATGAAGGAGGAGCTGGCAATGCATGAGGACCTCTGCACCTCCCTGGAGCTGTTCAACTTGGCGAACAGATGCGCCAGGGCTGAGGAGGGCCGCCTCTCCCTCCTCGAGCTGCCTATTGCGGACCCAGAAGAGAAGAAGCCCAAGGCCAAGGACGTGAAGCGCAAGGGGGCTGCCGTGCTTGCAGACGAACCAGACATCAAGCGTGGAAGAGATCTACCCGACTCCTCCAGAGGCGGCCGGTACTGCGTATACCACGACCTCCACACCCACAACACCAACGAATGTCAAGAGCTCCGCGCCGTGCGAGAAGGAAGGATCGGCCGTCGCCCTGACCGCGCCGACCGGGGCTACGGCCGAGGAGGAGGAAGAAACCCAGGGCGCTGGGAAGACCGCGGCCCGCGCCAGGGGTGGCGCGACCAACCTCGCGAGGACTGCTGGCGAGACCTGCCTCGCGAGGGGGACTGGAGGGATCAGCCTCGTTAGGATCGCCCTCACGGCAACGCAGGCTTGCCTCCTCTGCCACCTCCACCAAGAAAGAACAAAGACCGCCATCAGGACGAGGGGGCTGGGGGCTTCCAGGAGCCACGCGCGATCGCCTGCATCCTGGGCGGATCTCAAGCCCCGGCCTCCCAACGCATCTTCAAGCAGTTCGCCCGCGAGGTGAATGCAGCTCTCCCCAAGCTCGAAGCAACGCGCCCCCTCAGGTGGTCGGCGTGCGCCATCACGTTCAGCTCAGCGGATCAGCTCAAGTGCTCAGCCACGGCCGGAGTCCTCCCGATGCTCTGCTCCCCAGTCATCAGCAACGTGTTGGTCACCAAGACCCTCATCGACGGAGGAGCAGGGCTCAGCGTCCTGTCCGTGGAGACCTTCAACAACCTCCAAGTACCCTACGACCAGCTACAGCCGACCAAGCCTTTTTCAGGGATCACCGACGGTTCCACGGTCCCGATCAGGCAGGTCTGCCTCCCCGTCACCTTCGGGGCCCTCAGCAACTACCGCACCGAGCTCATCGACTTCGACGTTGCCGACATCCGCCTGCCGTACAACGCCATCCTCGGGTACCCAGCGCTGGCCAAGTTCATGGCCGTGACTCACCACGGCTACAACGTCCTCAAGATGCCCGGGAGTGGTGGCGTCATCACCGTGCCTTGTGAAGAAAGAGATGCAGTGTGTTCCCTGGAGCGAGCCTTTCAGGCCGCGTCACTTGAAGACCCAGATCGCGGAAGCAGGAGGCTTCCGGAGACCACCCCCAAGAAGAAGAAGATGTCGCCAGGCTCAGCCCCTCAGGAGGCAGGCACCTCAGGGCTCGTGTCTGCTCGGGAGGACCCCCCTTCCATCACATAGGAAAGCGCGCCCGGCGCCCTCCTCAGGCAGGGCTCGGGGGCCCTCACCTGGAGGGCCACCAACCTAGCCAGGCTCACGAGGGAGGCGCTGGGGCACCATGTGGAGGCGTGCTTCAAAGCACGTGTCCCCCAAGGAGGAGCCAGGCGAGGAAGACCAAACCAGCGAGAGTTCGTTAGCGAGGCCGTTCAAGAGCTGCAGGAGGCAAGGATCATGAGAGGTTGCCGTCGCCCACCGGCTGTGGCCCCACATCCAGGCGAGGATGGTGGGCCGCGCGTCTGCGTCGACGTACCCGGGCTCAATCAGATCGCTGCGACAGGGCGCCTCTGGCCCTCGCGAGTGGGGCGCTGCGGAGGACCACCCCACAGCCGTGTACGCATGCCTCATGGCCTGCCGAGCGTAGCTGCGGCGTGCCAGCGCCCCACGAGGGGCACCAGGGAGGCTCAAGAAGACAGGTGCTCCGCAGTGCTGAGGGATATGAAGGAAGCTCGCGAGGATCCACTAGGGCCTCCGGAGCCTCCCGAGGCCCCGGGGCCTGGGGGCTCGTGAGGATCGGCTTCCGCAGCCCACCGAGTCTACTACGCCAACGCCACTTTGCCAACGACCTCCTCAGGTGACACTTTCCAAGTTTCGTTCTCAGATGGGAGCGCCCTCCCAGGGTTGCGTCACTCCCAGGCCGCGTGGGTCCGTCCCTGCGGCGTGTATCTGCTTTTACCTTTCGGTCGTTAGTCTGCTTTGTTGGGGGGCGCCCCTCGGGCTGCATCACCCCCAAGCCGCTGGGGCTAGGCCCAGCGGCATGTATCTTCATCATGCTTGTTTCCAACTATGCATTCGCCTATCATGCATGATTACTTGGTGCCTGCCCACGGCATCCCATCTTCCCCATGTCGATTACTTGCACGTTAAAGGGGGGGGGTGCCTGAGCATCGCGACTCAGGGCTCTTACTGGCTCAACGGCCCTCACCCTCTGGTCTTGTCCACGGCATCGCGACCTGGCAAACCAGCGACGGTCGAGACAAGCCCGAGGGCCGGGACCCGAGGACGTAGAGTACCGGCATGTAACTAACTTTTGCAGGAACACGTTTCAAGATATGGCCCAGTGCCGGGCGCAACCCGCCCAGGGGTAGGGCCCCGTGAGTCCCGTGCTGGCTCACGGGTGCCCAGATACACCTCACCTACTTCAGTCAGCAAGCTCTCGAGTGACTAACGATCGACTAATGGCCTTTGTGGCAGCACCATCTCTTTTCTATAATGACTCCGCAGGATCCTCGGAGGGAGCTGCACCAGCCGAGGCCCTCGCGAGGTTCCCTTCACCCTCGCCTGCGCGAACCGCTTGCACGTTAAAGGGGGGGTGCCTGAGCATCGCGACTCAGGGCTCTTACTGGCTCAACGGCCCTCACCCTCTGGTCTTGCCCACGGCATTGCGACCTGGCAAACCAGCGACGGTCGAGACAAGCTCGAGGGCCGGGACCCGAGGACGTAGAGCAGAAAGGGGAGCAGAGGCGAGGGAGAAGGGGAGGCTCGCGAGGACCTTGCCGAGCGATTCCGCACCTCCTACACGCGAACCAGAGGGCACACCAGGAACAATCCCTGATTCCTAAGATAAGTCACCGCTCAAAACACCGGCTATTCAGGCACTACCCCCGCACCTAAAGCAATTCCGTACCAGCGACGTTGCTTCCCTTTCTCACTAAGCGACGGCTGCTTGGGCGCCAAAGGGGACCTCCTGAGCATCGCGACTCAGGGGCTCTTACCGGACCCCGGGTCGCTCACCTCCTGGCCTTGACCACAGCATCGCGACCTGGCATACCAGCGACGGCTGACGCCGCCTTGGGACTGGGTCCTGTCGATGCAGAGCGCCAAAGCCCTCGCGAGGTGCGAAAGGGAGGACTAAGCTATGACGGAGTTAGCGACTTGCACAACTCCATGGCAAAAGGTCACATATATTAACAAACGGGACTACAGACACCTTACAAGCCCCCACGGGGCGCATTCTGATTCCTCGCAGGGAACGAATCCTAAGGATGCTAACTACGGGAGCTCCAGCAGAAGATGCCATCATCAACAGTGGGCCGCCAGACGCCGGCGCCAACCACATCCAGATCAGGGTCGGCGACGGCCTGACGAGTCCGCCCTGCTCTGGGAGCGGCGCCGACTCGGGGGCTCGTAGCTGTCGTCGCTCGTCTCCGGCGTCATGAAGCCTGCGCTGGAGTCGCTGGACCCTCCGGCGCCTCTGCCAAGGGGGCGGTCGACGGGCCTGGCCCTCGCGAGGGCAAGGTCCTGGCCACCTCCCCCATGGCAGCCTACAGCCGGCGTCCGAGCGCATCGAAGGCCTTCAAGAACATCACCCCCGCGCCGTCGTGCTCCAGGTGGACCGCGAAGACGCCCCTCTCCCTGTAGACCCGGGCGATCTCCCTCCAGCCGCGGGACATGAAGACCTCGCCCGGGGTGGCGAACACGATCTCCACCTCGATCGCGAGTGCGCTGCAGTCGGCGTGCTGCAGCCAGAGCTCCAGGGGCCCTCCTAGAGGAACGATGGAGGCAAAGAAGGAAGGAAGGCGGATCCATGACTGAAGAGGAAGGGCAATGTGGAGCACGCCCTCCTGGGAGGAGCCCTCGGCGTGGACTCCGGGAGGAACCACCCTCGCCTTCGTAACCCGACGGCGCCGACGACGGCGCTGGCCGCGGGAATCAGCATCAACACCTCCGGGGCCCTCGACATGGGCATACAAGGGGAGCGGGAACCCAGGCGGAGCCCGCTCGCCCCAGGGCCTCGCCGCCGCCTGATGATCCTCTTCGTCGCGGCGGCACAGGGCGAGTCGCTTCTTTGGCGGAAGGGGGTCTGGAGCCTCTCGGGGAGCCTTTCCCTTCTCCGCCGCAGAGAACCGGCGAATGGGAGCCATCACGCCAAGACGGATCAAGAGCAGAGGCAGAAGAGAGAGCAAGACGAGATGGACTGGAAGGGCACGCGCGGTGCCGTACTTATAGCCGGCGGAGGCCAACCGCCGGCCTCCACGATCACAGGTAATCATAACGCGATCTGCATGCAGGGACCTGTCCAACTCGCACCATCACCAAGGCGTCGTGGGAAGTGGAGACGCCACGTCCAATCAACCGCCACGCGGCGCCCAAGGCCGCAGGCTGTTAGGGCCCGCGGCGCTTCGCCCTTGCCCTTTCGCCTCTCGGCACGGCCAAGTCCAGGCGCGCCTTGGGCCTGGGGGCTACTGTCAGCGTTCTGGGAACGGGGGTGTCCAGACTTGCCTGCCTGCGGCCTGCGGCGTGGCTCAAGTGGGGGCCCAACAAGGCCCATCTTCATCAGCACAAGACTCAAGACCCTCGCGAGGCGGACGACACGGCACCTCCTCAGGAGCAGCCTCATCAGGATGGCTCACGAGGTGGAGGAGACATCAAGGCGGGGTACCTCGTGAGGTGCCCATGACGTGAGCCATGACGACTGAAGGCGCCAGGCGGGCGCCAGCGCGCGCAGCGTCCTTCTTTCCTCTTTGGTGCAAAGGGGACAAGCATAGTTGCGGAGTACCAAGGCATCAGGCAAAGGTTGCCGTTCCAGTGCAACGAGACCAAGACCAGGAGGACTACGAGACGGAGGTCACCATGGAGCCCAGCGCGGCGTCATCCCCAGAGCCTTTGGCAGGCGAAGACCGCTTTTGTCAGGATAGATGTACTCGCTGTCCCCCTTCAAATTAGCCCGCCATTGTTGGATCCCTTCCTGCTCAATATTTGGGGAGAGGACCAGGGACACTATAGATAGGACTAGCCACCCACATTGCAAGGGGGTCGGTTCGGAGTTGGAGGTTCGGAGAGTTCCTAGTCACAGAGAGTGAGAGAGAGAGAGAGAAGGGTGGCTGCATTCTCCCTAGCAGTTCATCCCACTAGCCAAGAACAGACCCTCGCGAGGCTGTTCTTCCTTGTATCGTTCATCTTCACTAGCCCCAAGAGGCAATCCACAAACCACACACTGGAGTAGGGTGTTACACCACATCGGTGGCCCGAACCAGTATAAATCTTGTGTCTCTTGTGCATTCTTTCAGTAGCTTAGATCCTTGTGAGACGGAGAGGTTGGAGGCGTAATCTCTGCGCGCACCCTAGTGTTCGAACCTTAAGGGTCTGTCGGAACCCGAAATTCGACAATTTCCTGATAATCTTACTCCCTGCCTTATACCTCTTTGCCAAGTTTCATCCCATTTGGATTTGTTTTGGTAGGGTTCAAAAATGGCTCAAGTTTGAATTAAATTCACAGTTAAATTATGTTTCTGTCCTTAAAAATGTCCAAAGCAACTTATTCAAATTCTGCACAAATTCTAGACTCCAGGGATACGTTCATATCTCTCACAACCCTCTCCAATTCCTCTGTGCTTTTGCTCTTTCATTTCTGTTTGACGAAATAGAAAAGGAAGAGCAGCAGTAGCTCAGGCAACATTAGTAGCCAACTAGTGCTAGCCATCCCTTGGGCCTCCTCCCGCCCGAGCAGGCCCAACAGCAGCCTAGACCCGCAGCCGCCGATCACCTCCCTGGTAAAAATTCCCCCAAGTCACCAGCTGATCACCCTGCTGACCCCACCTGCAGTGACTCCCTCGTCTCCTTTCTTCCTCCTCTTGTTCTTTCTTCCCTCACGGTAAAAGAAGGAGAGATAGAAGCACCTGGCCATTAGGGTAACCATGGCTTCGCCCACCCTCCTATAAAGGCGCCTCAGGGCCTCCCCTAGGGTTTCCATCTTGCTGCCACCCCCCTTTTCCCTTCACATGTTTCTCCTTCTTCCTCAAGAGACAGGGAACAAAGAGCACCCGAGAGAAGAAAACCACCAGCGTTCGTTGTCGTCCACGTCGCCGGTGGCCTTCTTCTTCCTCTCGAGTGACCCCTCGCACGACCTCCCCTTCGCCGTTGACCGCGGCCCAGCTCCCACCTCCACCGACCTGGGCCGAGACCAGCTAGGTGAGCAGCCTAGCCACCCAGTGCAGCATCCAGATTCGGGCCCGATGCGTGTTTTTTTCCTTTGTTGCGATTTTAGCAATTATCCAAGAACTGCAGTTTTGACAAAAAAGTCCCTGAGGTTCATGCATTTAATATCTCACAAACCGTGCATCGGATTAAAATGTTTTAAATATGTAAAATGCTTAGTATTTCATCTACTTTCATAATTTTCCACTTTCATCCATGTTTAAAATGTTTAAATGGCTGTTTGCATTAATTTGCATAAAGGACAGATTAAAATGGTTTATTTCATAACTTAATAACCGTAGCTCCGAATTTAATAAACTTCATATGTAAATGGGGTGAAAAATGCATAGATTAACATGGTGCACTTTATTTTCCTGTTTAACAACTCTATAATATGGTTTATGGCAGGACAGTACCAAATTCGAAAATTACATATGGGGACTTTCCGGAATTGTTGTTTGTTGTTCCGACCTCATTTAAACTTGCCTAAATAGGTAGTTTGCTCATGCTTCACCTCTTGCCATGTTAACCAACATTTAATCTTGTCTTCTACATAACCGAGAGTGAACTAAATAATTCAAACGTGGTGTTTCGTTGATATGCAACTCGTTGCATATTGAGCTCCACTTAATTTGTAACATTGGTTGTTGCACTTTGCCATGCCATGAATCATTAAACCGGACATGCATCATAATTGATTGTGCATCACACCCTATTTATGCTTGTTGGTTTACCATGTTGTTTGCTTCTTTCCGGTTGTGCTCCTTCTCGATAGTTCCGGTTACGTTGCGATGATGAGGATTCGTTCGACTATGTTGGTTCGTCTACTTCATGGATTTGGTCTTCTTCCTGGCGGGATTTCAGGCAAGATGACCGTCACCTTGGATCTCACTACTATCTTTTCTATGCTAGTTGTCTCGATGCTATCGCAATGTCGCGCTACCCACCACTTGTTTATCAAGCCTCCGAAATTGCCATGATATGCCTCTAACCTTATCCCCCATCCTAGCAAACCGTTGTTTGTCTATGTTACCGCTTTGCTTGGCCCCTCTTATAGCGTTACTAGTTGCAGGTGCAGTGTAGGTTGTTCCATGTTGGGACATGGATATCATGGGTTATCACAATATCTCTTATTTAATTAATGCATCTATATACTTGGTAAAGGGTGGAAGGCTCGGCCTTTTGCCTAGTGTTTTGTTCCACTCTTGCCACCCTAGTTTCCGTCATACTGGTGTTATGTTCCTTGATTTTGCGTTCCTAACACGGCCAGGGTTTTTGGGCCCCCCTTGATAGTTTGCTTTGAATAAAACTCCTCCAGCAAGACCCAACATTGGTTTTAACATTTGCCCAACATAATAATAAATCTGCTAATAAATTTGACGCATAGGGAGTTAGCGCTACCTGAGGTTCGTTATTCCACGTAATACAGGGGGCCCAGTACTGCTGGTGCTGGTCCACTAGAGCATTGTGTGGGCTACCTGGGGCAAATTAGGACGTTAGTTACTATATGCTTAGCTCATCCGATCGTGTCTTGAGAACAAGATATGTGTGAGTCCTATCAGGGTGTCGACACACCGGGAGGTCTTGCTGGACTTGTTTTACCATTGTCGAAATGTCTTCTGAACTGGGATTTTGAGCTTGATTGGGTTATTCCGGGAAGATGATTTTCCTTCGTTGATCGTGAGAGTTTGTGATGGATTAAGTTGGGACACCCCTGCTGTCGGCATTCTGGGAATGGGGGTCCCCGGACTTGCCTACCTGCGGCCCGCAGTGTGGCTCCACCAATGGCCCCGTACGACCCATCTTCACTAGCAAACATTCAAGACCCTCGCGAGGCGGACGACGCAAGACCTCCTCAGGGGCGGCCTCACCAGGCTGGCTCGCGAGGGGCGGAGAGATCAAGGCAAGGCAAACCTCGCGAGGTTCCAATGACGTAAGCCATGATGATCAAGACCAGGCGGGCGCCAGCAAGCACAGTGTCCTTGCTTCCTCTTTGGTGCTAAGGAGGCAAGCGCAGGCGAGGAGTTCTAAGGCATTAGGCAAAGGTTTCCATATCGGTGCAACAAGACCAAGACCAGTAGGACGGCAGGACAGAGGTCACCGTGGAGCCCAAGACGGCGTCACCACCAGAGCCTTTGGTAGGCGAAGACTACTTTTGTCAGGATAACTTGTACTAGTTGTCTCCCTTCAAATTGGCCGTTGTGGGATCCCTTCCCGCTCAATATTTCGGTAGAGGACCAGGGCCTCTATAAATAGGACTAGCCACCACCATAGAAAGGGAGAGATCTTCCTGGAACACACAAGTTCCCCAAGCACAAGAACACCTCTCCTCATGAGGCTGCTCTTCCCTTGTAACTATTCATCCTCAGCCTAAGAGGCAATCCACCACACCACACTGGAGTAGGGTATTACACCACAACGGTGGCCTGAACCAGTATAAATCTTGCGTCTCGTGTTCTTTGGGTCCATCGAAGCTGGGCCGTGAGATTGTAGAGTGTGTGAGCTAGAGAGGGGGGGAGATCTTCGTGCGCACCCTAGTGTTCGAACCTCAAGGGTTTTGCAAGGAGCCCAAAATCCGACATTTGGCGCGCCAGTTAGGGGTGCGTCGAAGCCTTCTTCTTCGTCGATCCACGCCTCGTCACTCCACCAACCTCATGGCCGACGCTCGTCGGGCTTGCGTGGAGCGCCGGGCCGCTCTCGCCGCCCGCGTCGCTCAGATGGCCCAGTTGGCGGGCCTCCCCGTCGTTCTCCGTCACCCGTCGCCAACACTGTCACCAGTCCGGCGGCAAACGAGTAGCAAGCCTCTTCGCTGCACCCCTTCGAGCGCCGTGACGGCCACACCACCACCCCATCGCTGACTCCGGCAGGCTCATCGTCTCACGCTCGCCGCGCACCCACGGATGCGCAGGCCATGCTACTCATGGCACGCGAGCTTCTGTGCTACCATCGAGTCGACGACCTCTACGAGGACTGGCTGGACCGCATCGCCAAGCTCGTCAGCGCCGCGGGAGGCTCTCCTGCACCATCCCACTCGCTGCCTCGTCCGCCCCCAGCTGCGGGCGTGCAACTCATGGTAGGCCTCCGCCTCTCCCATGTCAGGACGACGCCCTCGCTCCAAGATGCATGACCCCGTGGCGCGACCCACCGCGCCACGCACCCGCACACGAAGAAAGAAGCTGCCAAGAGATTCCCCGTCCAAAAGGAAACGCTCCACCACTCCCAGCTTCGCTGCGCCGGGATTGCTTGCTGCGACAGGGCCATGTGCCGCGTGCCGTGGCGGCGCAGGGGCACGACGACGAAGCTCTGCCTCCACGACGGGCCCCGGTGGCCACGGCAGGCTGCCGCACCTTCGCTCCTGAGTTGCTTAGCGTCGTATGGCTGGGCAAGTTCAAGACAGATCTGCCTCCTCGCTACGACAGCACCCTCGACCCTGCGGAGTTTCTGCAACTCTACGAGCTAAGCATCGAAGAAGCCAACGGCGACGAAAAGGTCATGGCGAACTGGTTTCCCATGGCTCTCAAGGATGGTGCCTGCTCATGGCTCCTGAACCGGCCTCCGGGCTCGATTTCCTCCTGGGACGAGAAGCGCGACCGCTTCATCGCCAACTTCTAGCGCACTCGCGACCGCCCCCCAGTTGCGGGTGACCTACGCCGTGGCAAGCAACAACTAGGAGAAACCCTGCAGAAATACCAACGCTTCGACAGCACGCGAATCAAGATCCCCAAGGTAATGGACGAGGCCATCATCTCGGTGTTCTCCGATGGCGTTCGCGATGTCAAGATGAAGGAGGAGCTCGCCATCCATGAAGAATTGTGCATGACCTTGGAGCTATTCAACATCGCGACCAAGTGCAAGAGCTGAGGAGGAGCGTGTCTCCCTCCTCGAGCTCCCTGCTATGGACCCAGAGGAGAAGAAGGCCAAGGTCAAGGACGTGAAGCGCAAAGGAGTGGCCGTGCTCGCGGCGGAACCAGACACCAAGCGCGACCGAGATCTTCCCGAGTCGTCCAAGGGCAACCGCATGTTCTACGCCTTCCACAACATGCGCACGCTCAACACTAATGACTGTCAAGAGCTCAGGGCCATTTGAGATGGACGCTTCGGTCGACGCCCTGAGCGCAATGACCGGGGCTACGGCTGAGGAGGTGGACGCGGTGGAGGATGCTGGGACTACCGTGGGCCCCGCCAGGAGTGGCGCAACCAACCTCGCGAGGATCGTTGGTAGGACCAACCTCGTGAGGGCGCCTGGAGGGACCAGCCTCATGAGGACCGTCCTCAGGGAAACCCTGGTCTCCCCCCGCTACCGCCGCCAAGAAGGAACGACGACCATCAACAAGACGAGGGGGCTGGGGGCTTCCAAGAGTCGCGAGCTATCACCTGCATCTTGGGCGGAGCTCAAGCCCCAGCCTCTCAGTGTGTCTTCAAGCTGTTTACTCGTGAGGTGAACACAGTCCTCCTCCGGCTCGAGCCCACACGCCCGCTTAGATGGTCCAAGTACGCCATCGCCTTTAGCTCGGCAGACCAGCTCAAGTGCGTGGCAACGGCCGGCGTTCTCTCGATGCTCTGTTCACCCGTCATCAGCAATGTCCAAGTTAAGACCCTCATCAATGCCCTGTCCGTCGAGACTTTCGACAACCTTCAAGTGCCATACGATCAACTCCAGCCTACGAAGCCTTTCTCAGGAGTGACTGGCAGTTCTACCACCCCGATAGGGCAAGTTCGTCTACCTGTCACCTTCGGTCAGCGCGACAACTACCACACTGAGCTCATCGACTTCAACGTCGCTCACATCCGTCTGCCGTACAACGCCATCCTTGGGTACCCAGCACTGGCCAAATTCATGGCAGTCGCCCACCATGGCTACAGTGTCCTCAAGATGCCTGGAAGTGGCAGAATCATCACCATCCCCTGCAAAGAAAGAGACGCGGTGTGCTCCCTCGAGCGCGCCTTCCAAGCTGCATCACTCGAAGGTCCTGACAGCAACGCGACGCAGTACCCTCCTGAGGCCAACCCCAAGAAGAAGAAGCAGCCGCTCCACACTGGACCCCAAAGGAGCGGCACCTCCAGCGGCACCACTTCAGGATCTACGCCCGCGCCTGGGGCACCTCCCTCCCTCGCATAGGGATGCACGCCCGGCGCTGTCCTCGTGCAGGGCTCGGGGGCACTCTTCTAGAGGGCCTCAGACCTGGCCAGCATCACGAGGGAGGCGCTCGGGCACCACGTGGAGGCGTGCTTCGCTGCATGTTTCCCTCAGGAGGGCGCCAGGCGAAGAGTGCCTGGCGCTCAGGAGTGCATCGACAAGGCATCACAAGAGCTTCACGAAGCAAGAGCAATACGCGGTGAGCGCCGCCCACCTGGCGCTGCTCCCCACCCAGGCGAAGGTGGTGAGCTGCGCATCTGCATCCACATCCTAGGGCTCAACCGGGCCGCATCTCAGGAGCGTTTCTGGCCTTCGCATGTTGGACGCTGCGAGGGTCCGCCTAACAACTATGTTCGCATGCCGTTCGGCCTACTGAGCGTGGCTGCTGCTTTCCAGCGCAACCTGCAGAGCGTCATGGCGGGTCAGGAGGATAGACATCACGCAGTCCTGGCGGAGATGGAGACGGTCCTCCGGAGGACTCCCGAGCCTCCAGAGCCTCCCGAGGCTCGGGGCCCCGGTCGCTTGTGAGGGGCGGCTTCTTCGCTGCGCGTCTTCAGCTACCCCAACACCCCTTCAGCCACCAAACTAGGTGACATCTCTCCAAGTCCATTTAGCTGGGAGTGCCCCTTGGGCTGCATCATTCCCAGGCCGCGTGGGTCCGTCCCTGCGGCATGTATCTCCTTGCATCTTCATTTCACTATGCTGGGAGCGGCCCATGGGCAACATTAACCCCAGGCCGCTCGGGTCCAACCCAGTGGCATGTATCGTTCCTACGTTTACCTGAGCCAGTTTCTTCTCATGCATAATCTATCTATGGTTATCACTTGGCTGATTGTCACCCACCAAGGGAGCCACGCGCCGACTATCTTTCTTCAGGATCCTTCGTATAAGAAGGCTAGGCACGGCGTCTGTGCTCGGGCTCGTCCCCGCAGCGTCGATAAATCCAATGGATGAGCTCTGTCTGGCGAGTCGGCCCTGTTCACGTCACTTCCTGGGGTCGTTGGTGCTTGGCCTTCTTGTGCAATAGCCTCAGGAAATCCTTTTGGCGCAGGTTGTTTAACCATCTCGCAGGACCGCCACAGTCATCAAAAATCAAGACCAGGCGTAACCGCCTTCAGGTAGGGCCTCATGAGTCCTGCGCTGGCTCACGAGTGCCCAGATACACCTCCTCCAGCCCTGCCATGCAAGCCACGTGTCAGGGCGGGGCTGTACACGCCCCGGGGGCTCCACTCAGAGGGAGCCCCCTCCCACGTACCAGTGGAAGCACCATGCTCTGCGTTGGCAGTCGACACTGCCGAAGAGCGGCTATACCCATGCAAGTGCGGAAGCGCCATGGTCCATCCTAGTGATAAACAACTGAGGGCGACCTCATGGCCGTACCAACCTCAGGGAGCCTCTGGGCTCGGTGTCTGGCCTCATCGCAACACCTCTCCTCGGGAGAGTCGCGCGAGGGTGTTGGGCACAGGGGCTGCGCTCGGGTCACTCCCAAGCGTACGCCACCCTGCCAGGTCCCTCGGACCTGGTAGTCATGCGCCCTCCCAAGTGGAGCTAAGGTACGAAGGTCGTTTGAACGTCAAGGGGGACTCCTGAGCATAGCGACTCATGATCCTAACTGACCACAAATGTTTCATATGGCCCAAAGGCTTCATACAGATGGAGGACCTCACAAGGTCACCCTAACACCAATGTTTTGGAGGGAAACTATTCTTCAGACTCATGAATATGAGCGTTTTTCTTCAAACTGCTATGTTCACAAATCAAAGAACTTTTATGGATATTCATATGAGTATTATTCACCTCCTGCAAAACTATATGCTAGGGCTTCATAGCCAAAATTCTCAGATGCTACACTTAGACTCATTGCTTCTAAGCCACCCCTTCAGATGTGGGTGGTTAAGAAGAATTAACTTCTCCTGCAGGTGTGATAGCCTAGCTTATTAGGGATGATAGACTACTCATATCAATAAGGAATTCCTTCTTTTCTGGGACCCCATTCGGAAAGAACTCCAAAGTTACGAGTACTCAGCTTGGAGTAATTTCAGGATGGGTGACCGACCGGGAAGTTTCTCCCGGGTGCGCACGAGTGATGACAAAGTGCGCATAAAAGACTAGTATTGATCGGCGGGGCCAGTCTAGATCCCGCCAGGAGTAATGACCATCGGCGGGTGTGTTCGGGGCGTTACAAGTTGGTATCAGAGCCGACCCTCCCTGTTACACGGATGTTTGCGGACATGTGCGCGGTCATGTTGTTCACAACGTTTCTGACCCGCCGTGGCACCCGGCTCAGAGAAACCGGAACGCCCCGTATTCCAGCCTAGAGATCGAGGAGAAGTCTCTGGAATACGGCACTGCTTGACATAGAACAAATAAACTTTTATTACAAGAATAATAATACAAGGGTCTGATGTTACAAAGAAGCACATCAGCATGGCGACACTATGACTGCAATACTACACTTGCTCTATGCTAGTTGTAGAACAACTCATAGCAGCGGATACTTCTAGCAGCGGAACAATGATGAAGGTGGTGAACTCCACTCCGTAGGGACTCTGGCTGGGACACGATCTATCTTGCACGCACGGCAACCTAGACAAGCAATCAAGCAATCATGGCATCACCTGCAATCTGGCATGGCACGCTAGGTCAGTACATTGAATGTACTTGCAAGCTCAGAACAACCATAAACATCAAGGCAAGACAATAACATAGCATTAATAGGTTAATTAATTAACAACTACCATGATAAAACAACTACTAAGCATGGTATGAAACTAATACTATACTGATAAATCACCATCTCAGATCTCCATAACCATATCTCTCTTGGCTAACCAGCTAAGCAATATACCATCTCGATCACCTCGTGATCAAAACCAAACGGTGATCACTCATGGAACACAAACGGAACCATACTTGGTCCAACGGGTTACCTCGTAACCAAACGGTGATCATACACGGATCACAAACGGAACATCCACATGATCACCTCGTGACCACATCACAAACTGAATGATCATCCTCAAGATCATCCCAACATCATCACCATCATCCTGCCAACCTGTTACAACTCCCAATATCAACATATACATCACCTATAAGTCATTCCGTCATGTGCGTTTTGATCGAACGGTGTGACCAAGTACAAACTTATGCCCATGACCGACGACGCGACTATCGATAGTTTTATACAAACACACTCTATAGAGGTAGCGCACTTTACCCACACCACGGTACCCATGGCCTCGCACTCCCATTCGGGTGGACCAACGGCATTCCGACAAAACCGATCTACTACCATGACACTCTCCTGGCCACTCCGACCAACACCCCCTTTGGGTTTAGTCCTGGGTGGCCCCGTGCCTAACAAAGGCACCAATGGCCATCGTCATGGCAAAACGGCCACCGTCGTGGCAAACAAATGGTCCCAAACAGGGACAAAAGCGCGCAAAATCCAACTACGGGCACACAAGGCTTATGTTCACCTACCTGATCAGGGTAGCGCGCGCCCATAACCTTCCCTCATTGGAGGCACCGGCAAGAGACACGACAATAGCATCACATTAGGGCCTTCCCATAATGGCAAATGTGGTTGCACTGGAGAAAGCCCGGTTCAGTGGCACCTGACCAACTTAATGACGAAATTTATCCCCCAAAATATAGCCGTGATGACTGATACTCCTATATACTATCAAACTATAATCCAAGTCATAGCAATATCCAACAAAAAATCCAAAGCTTAATATCGTCATATCAAAATACTCAGAGGACAATATAACACTACTATCATGATGAATCCAAGAACGATAATACTACTATGCAAATATCAATTACTAACTATCCAACTATGATCCACATGCAAGCATCATCTCCATCATCATACTCCAAAACATAGTATCAACTAGCATCATGATGAAACTAACACTAGCCACTAATAATCCAAAGGAAACATGATATCCAAAGTAATACTCTAAAATAATACCAGATACCATCATGAAAATAATCATAATAGCCACTAAGAATCCAAAGGCACATGTCATCCACATAATCATCAAAACATAAGTCCTAGAACTCCAAGCAATATCAAGATCAAAACAATACTCCGAGAAATGCCATGAACAAATCATACATAGCTAATGCAATATTTTAAACAAGTTCAAATGAATAAACCATGTCACAACATTGCAATCATGCAAAGGAGGGTGTGGCTTGCCTGGGGTGGAAGAAATCACCGAGAAGAAATGCGAGAAGCTCGCGGAAAGAATCGCTGGAAAACGTACTCTCTCGGAGGGGGATGAATAAGGGAAAGGGCATAATGGTCATTTTTAGAATGTCAAAACATGGTGAAAATGATTCCATCAGAATGGGCTTGACGAAACAAAGAAGTGGGCTTTGGAATCACCTGAATTGGAGTCGCAGATGAAAAGATCAGGGACCAATCTATAAGAAAAATATCTACAAATGGGTCCCTGGCTGGTTAAACAGAAGACGCCTTTCGCTCGAATATGGTTTCCAGCAGGGAAATCGTATTCTTGGTCGAAGCAGAGCCAAAGTGTGCTTTCGATGACTGAAAGCGCATTATAGGAAAACGCGCATCCACTTATCCACGTCAGCCCGCGGCTTGTGCGGCTGACGGGTGGGACCCGCGCTGACTCATCCCTCTCCTTGTCCTTTCTCTCGACGCTGCGCGCAGAGCCGAGGAGAGCGGCCGGCGCTGCTGCTCTCCTGGCCAGCTCCGGCCATCTCCCGCCTCGCTTGACCTATGGACAAGCTCAGCAGGAGGAGCCGCACCCGATGGTGTAGATCATGGGCTCCAGGGAGGACCAAGGTGAGCGGGAGCTGGGTCATGGCGGATGGGGTCTTCGGGCTCTGGTGAACTCACGGCCAGAGGCCACCGGAGAAAAGCGGGGAGCGCTGGGGTGGCTCTAGGGGTACTAGGGGAGGGCAGTGGTGGTGGAGAAAGTGAGCGAGGGGCTCGGGCTTGCTCGGATTCGAGCGGCCAGAGGCGGCGGCCAAGGTGGCCGTGGGGAGGATGGAGAGCTCCTTGAGCTCAATTTGGAGGCTAGGCGGGGCTCTAGATGGTTGGTGAGGCGAATGGTGAGGAGAGACGAGGTCGGGGAGGGCTAATATAGCCAGGCGAGGGGTGTGCCGTGCTGTCATCACCGCGGACGCGTGGCTGGCACCGCAGACGCGTGTGCACACACCTGAGCTCGGTGGTAGATGACGGAGGTGGAACAGGGGAGGTTCTCACGGGGAGGAGGAGGCCAAAGAAGCGTAGGGAGGAAGAAGACGGTGAGCTCCGAGCCACACCGCCATTGTTCGCCTGTGGGCGCGCGACGACTTGCCTCGGTGAGGAAGCAGACGGAGGTGGAGAGTGGTCCAGGGGAACGACGACGACGAGAGGAAGACAATGGACACGGTCATGCGCGCGAAGGTGATGAGATGAGGAGGTGCCGCAGCACAAACGGCCACTGGACGCGGCCACTGTACACAGAGCGCGTGCACTGTGATACCATTAAAGCGTTCACCGCGTGCACTGGCATGTAGCGGGGGAGAGGGGCTTGAACATGTTGTCTAGTGCGTAGTTGATCCAGGGGAGGTTGCAACTGAGGTGGTAGATCAGTGAAAAGTGCTCTGGTCAAATGGTAATCTACCTCTGAAGTTTACTGCAGTAAACTTGGATGAGCACTGGTGATCAACAGGAAGGTGATTGGGAGCAATGGAGTTTTCTGCGAGGTTTAGGGTAAGAAGGACTTTCATCCTGGTAACTTTGAGAAGATTAAGACCAATATTAATATAGTTGCTTTGCAATTGCCAAATCTGGTCCAGAAATGAGCTTTGGATGATGCACTCACATGGTCCATCAACTTGAGCTCAAATTTGGCAAGGCATTATGATTTGGTCATAGTAACCAAAATGATACTTCCTTCACAGCTATCTTCACTGACCACAATCTTGCAATAATTCTAGAGAAATATTGGCTTTATGAAATGGTTCCAAATTTGGTGGAGAGACTTTATTTGTGTAGGAGAATGCTCTCGTAAATTTTCATGCAAAATGAAGTTATATAAAATATACTTGCTTCACAACCTGAAAATATTGACAGCATCAAAGATTTGATCATGTGCTCACATAGATCAAGGGATGGAGCTGCCATTTGGAGGAGTGTGCTAATGTGGGAACATGAAGGAGTGTACAAAATTTCAACTAATTTGGATAATCCTAGCTAATACTTCCTTCACAATGCCTTCTATCTGACAGAAAGTTTGAAAATTTTCTAAGATTGGCTAGGCAAATAAAGTTCAATTTTGGCACAGGTCAATTATTTGGATCATATCATGCCCAAGAAGTTTGCGGGCAAATGGGCAAAGATAAATAGCACTTGCTTCACAATGTGCCATTTAGGACATAATAGGAAATGAATTTATTGAGCATGATGAGAAATATGGTCAATCAAATATTTTTCCATATTTTAGGAAGATATGACCCAAACAATTTATAGGAATTATTTGGGGATTTTTGGATGGGCAAAAATATAGGTTGCTTCACAACCTAGGGCAGATAGGGTTATTCCTTTAATAGGAAAAGGAATATTTCCTAGAAAAAGATTTTAGGGTTTGGTCAAGGAGTGAAGTGACATGATCTTGGCAAGGTTTTGAGAATCATGAGTCACTTGGGAGAGGAAATGAAGATGATTTTTTCCCAGGCGACAAGGCCACAAAACCACTCCAAAAAGAAAAACATAGCAAAACCAATTAAATTAAAAGAAAAAGAAAAGGGCCAAAAACCAGGCTGTTACAGCAAGGCACATGCACCGGACTGGATGCAGAAACATATGTGCCAAGAGGGAACGTTCCTGTGGCCCGACGAGGACGTCGGTTCCTCTGAGTGGGGTGTATGTGATAGCCTGGCTTATTAGGGATGATAGACTACTAATATCAATAAGGAATTCCTTTTTTTCCGGGAGCCCATTCGGAAATAACTCCTAAGTTAAGTGTGCTCAGCTTGGAGTAATTTTAGGATGGGTGACCGAATGGGAAGTTGCTCCCGAGTGCACACGAGTGAGGACAAAGTGCGCAAAAAAGACTAGTATTGATCTGTGGGGCCAGTCTAGATCCCGCCAGGAGTAACGACCACCGGCGGGTGTGTCCGGGGCGTTACAACAGGTTGAGGTCTCCAGCCGAAAATCATTGACTTCTGAAGACAAAACTAGGGACCTAAAACATCATGTGGGATGCAAGATAAAATGCCAAAATGGTCTTATCATTTATTTCATCCCTGGATTTCTTGATGAGCATCCTATCTTACCATCCAAGAATCTTATATTTGATAGTATCCTTATTCGTCAATGTTTCTCCTTCACAATACTCTTTGTGAAGCCTATCCTACTAAGTGCACTGTAGGGTACAACTCTGAAAGCTACTGAATGGATCATGGACAGTGGGTACACTAACCACATGACTGGTGATCAAAGTGTTCTCATGGATTCTACTCTTCGACCATCTACTAAAAGCCATATCACATTTTCTGACACTGGTAAACGTAAGGTATTGGGCCTAGGTAGAGTTGCTATCTCAAAGGATCAACACATGCATAAAGTGGTGCTTGTTGAATCCCTTGGATACAAGTTAATGTCTATATCAATGCTTTGTGATCTTGAAATGTTTGTGAATTTGGAAAACATTGATGCCTTGTGCTTATGGCTTCTAACAAATCTCTAGTATTCGAATGTTATCAAAGAGGTGATCCGTATATGGTAGATTTCTTCGCGGGACCACAGCTTGCCGTATGTCTTCTGGCTAAAGCTTTAGAGTGCTGGCTTTGCCATTGAAGGATAGGACATGCGGGCATGAGGAACTTGCACACTCTCGTGCTGGCATCAAGGGCGTCAAGTTCAAGAAGGATCATCTATGTGGTGCTTGCGGAGCCGGGAAGATGACTAGGGCAAAGAATCCCTCGAAGACAATCTTGACGACATCACGTCCCTTCGAGTTGTTACACATGGACTTATTTGGCCCTACTCACTACTCTACCCTTACTACCACTGCACATCTTTATGGCTTCGTAATTGTTGATGATTATTCTAGATATACCTGGGTCGACATAATTCTCTACAAGACTGAAGTGCAAGATGCCTTCAGACGATTTGCCAATCGTTCCATGATCAACTATGGCATCAGGATCAAGCACATTAGGAGTGACAATGGCACATAATTCAAGAACACAGGCCTCAGCACTTATCTTGATACACTGGGCATCCGTCATGTGCTCTCTACTCCATAAACTCCACAGTTGTCGGTGTTCTAGGATCCAGGGTGCCCCGACTTGCCTGCCTGCAGCCCATGGCGTGGCTCCACCGACAGCCTGGTACAACCCATCTTTAGCACCTTCAAGACAAGACCCTCGTGAGGCGAACGACGTCAAGACCTCCGGAGAGAGCGGCCTCCTAGGATGGCTCCCGAGGAGTGGAGATTCCTATGTTGGCGCCCACCTCATGAGGTTGAGGTGATGCAAGCCATGACGACCAAGGCTAGGAGAATGCCAGCGGGCGCAGAGCAGCAGGTTTCTTCTTCGGTGCCAACAAGGCAAGCGCAGACGCGGGGTCCTGAGGAATCGGCCAAAGGTTTCCATTCCCGTGCAACAAGACCAAGAACGCCAGGATGACAAGACGGATGTCATCGCCAAGCCCACCACGGTGTCACGACTAGAAGCTTTGCAGGCGAAGACCACCTTTCGTCAGTATATATAGGATTTACTTCTTGTCCCCTTCAAAATTGTCCACTTTGGGATCCCTTCCTGCCTTCGTTTGGAGGAAGAGGACCAAGGCCACTATAAGTATAGCTTAGCCATCACCGTAGGAAAGGATCCAAATCCTAAAAGAGAGAGAGGAATCCTTAGCTTACACCCACACAAGAACATACCTCCTGAGGTTGTTCTTCCTCTATACTAGATCATCCTCAGCCCCTCGTGAGGCTAATCCATCCAAAAGCAGTAGTAGGGTCTTACACCGCAAGGTGGCCCGAACCTAGGTAAACTACTATGTCCTTTTCCTTTCTTGTTCATCAAGCTAGGCCATGGGAGTGACGAACCGATTGGCTGGAGAGTTTAAGTTCTTCGCACATGCCCCAGAGTTCGAACCTTCTTTGGGTCTGCGGAACCCTGAATCTAACATTTGGCCTGCCAGGTAGGGGCGTGTCGAAGCCTCCTTTCCACCACTCGCTCCGCCGCCGTTCCGTCGTTCCCATGGCTGATGCTCGCAGTGTTCGTGCCGAGCGTCGGGCCACTCGCATCGCCTAGACGACACCCTCGGGAAATAGCGTCCCTTACTGCTCTGCCTCCATGGTGTCCAACGCTGCCACCGACCTAGCTTCCCACGAGCAGCAGGACTCGTCGTTGCCACCATCTATGCGGTGCATCGTCCGCACTGCACCATGACTCCTTCTCCCACTCCGACCACGACATCGTCTTCCCGTCTTCGTTGCGGGCCGGCGAACGCGCAGGCTGCGCTGCTCATGGCGCGCGAGCTTCTGCGCTATCGTCCGGCCAAGGATCTCTACGAGGATTGGTTGGGCCGCATCGCCGAGCTCGTGAGCACCACGGGAGAGGCCCCCATGCCGTCTCGCTCACTGTCTCCGCCGCCGCCTCAGGTAGGAAACGTGGCCCACGACGCACCTCCTCCTCCTCTTTGACATGATGTTTTCCTCGAGCCAAGGCGTGAGGCCGCCCAGCGCGACCCACCATGCAGGGTGCCGACACGTGATGAAGAAAGCTGCCAGGTGGTGCAGCAGCCTCAAGGAGAGGCCTGTGCACTCCTAGCACCACCACGTCAAGACCGTGTGCCGCCAGAGGCGGTGACACATGAGCGTCAAGATCAGGCTCCCCCTTTGGAGCTGGCTCCTGTGAGTGCAGAAAGTTACCGTGCTTTCACCTCGGAGCTGCGCCGCGTCGTCTGGCCAGACAAGTTCAAGCCGGATCTTCCTCCACGCTATGACGGTACTCCTGACCCCGCAGAGTTCCTCCAACTCTACGAGCTGAGCATCGAGGCGGCAAACGACAATGATAAAGTCATGGCAAACTGGTATCCCATGGCCCTCAAGGATGGAGCACACTCGTGGCTTACGAACCTTCCAGTCGGGTCGATCTCCTCCTGCTGCAGGGTACTCGCAACCACGCCCCTGCTGCAGGCGACCTGCGGCACATCAAGCAGCAGCCAGGAGAGACCTTGCACAAATACATACAATGCTTCACCAACGTCCACCTCAAGATCCCTAAGGTGTTGGACGAGGCCATCATTTTGGCGTTCTCCGATGGCGTCCGGATGTCAAGATGAAGGTGGAGCTCACCATCCATGAGGACCTGTGTTTGGCTCTGGAGATGTTCAACATGGCAGCCAGGTGCGCGAGGGCGGAAGAAGGCCGCCTCTCCCTCTTGGAGCCTCTGGAGGTTGATCTGGAAGATAAGAAAGCCAACCCTAAGGACATGAAACGCAAGGGCCCGGCCGTGCTCATGGCTGAGCCTGAGATGAAGCGCAACTACGACCACCCCGAGTTCTCCAAGGGCAGCCACCCATTCTGCGTCTTCCACAACATCCACACCCACAACACCAACGACTGCCAAGAGCTCAGGGCCATCCGGGACGGGCTCCTTGGCCGCTGCCCTGAGCGCAACGACCGTGGCTACGGCTGTGGAGGAGGACGTGGTGGAGGCCGCTAGGACAACCACGACCCCCGTCAGGACTGGCGTGATCAGCCTTGTGAGGACCGCTGGCAGGGCTAGCCTCACGATGCCCCCTAGAGGGACTAGCCTCGTGAGGATCGTCCACGGGGCAACACCGACCTTCCTCCACTGCCGCCGCCGCCAAGGAGGAATGACGACCACCATCAAGACGATGCGACTGGGGGTCTTCCAAGAGCCTCGCGCTATTTCCTATATCCTTGGTGGCGCTCAGGCCCCCGCCTCCCATCGCATCTTCAAGTAGTTCATTCATGAGTTGAACGCGGTCCTCCCCAAGCTTGAGGCGTCGCGTCCCCTTAGGTGGTCCAAGTACGCCATCACCTTTGACTCTACGGATCAACTCAAGTGTGCAACCACCGCTACTGCACTCCTGATGCTGTGCTCGCCGACCATCAGCAACATCATCGTCACCAAGACACTCATCGACGGTGGGGCGGGGCTCAATGTCCTCTCTGCTGAGACATTCGAGAAGCTCTAGGTGCCCTACCACTAGCTCCTCCCCACCAAGCCCTTCTCAGGGATGACCGATGGCTCCACAGTTCCCCTGGGGCAGATTCGCCTTCCTGTCACCTTCGGCAAGCGTAACAACTACTGCACCGAGCTCATCGACTTCGACGTAGCCCACATTTGCCTCCTACACAAGAGCATCCTCGGGTACCTGGCCCTTGCCAAGTTCATGGGAGTGACTCACCACAGATACAACGTCCTCAAGATGCCAGGAAGCTATGGCATCATCATGGTCGCCTGCGACGAGAAGGATGCGGTGTGCTCCCTCGAGAGTGCCTTTCACAGCCCTAGAATTGTTTGCAGATAGTTGCATCAGTGAGCATCATGCATCCTGTTATTTTCACGAAATTTGAAATGAGGAAATTGAAAGCCTCAGAAATCATTTTAAAAGAAGGGAAAGAACCCTTTAAATTGCATTCACTGTTTCCAAAATGACTTCATAAATGTTTGATAATTTTGGCAAGGCTTTGAGACAAAACCAAAAATAGTGAACATTTTTGAAGGAATTATTTTGGGACTTTGAAATTAAATCAATAAGTATTTGAGTTTGTATTTTATTAATTTTTATAGAATATAATTCAAAAGGCCCTGGAATTATTTATGTGCCTCTGGAAAAGTCCATAATGGCAACATAAAAATATTCAGAAGGTTTTGCCCTGTTTTGAATTTATTTTGAATTTTGAATCAGTGGCAAAATGAATAAATAAAAACAAAACAAAACAGAAAAAAATAGAGCAGAGGCCTACCTAGAGCCCACTCACCTGTGGCCTGGCACTGTTGCTGGCGGCCCAGCCCACCGGGCAACATGCGAGTCATCCCCTTCCTCCTGGCAGTGTGCACTATGTGTGGCGCACGCATAGGAGGCGAGGGCCACCTCCTGTTGCCACCTCCCGAGTGTCCCCGTGCCCATCCGTGTCGCCTAGGAGTTGCCCCGCAGCCCCCTCTGCCTTTCCCCTCACCCTGGAACTCTCACCCTCTCCTCTAGCCCCCTCCTCGTGCTCGCCCGAGAGCGCTCCTCCGTCGCCGTGCTTCACCCGCATGGCCATCGCCCTCCGTTCGCCGCCCCGCCGTTTCCGAAATCTCCGCCGACGAGCACCACGCTCCACGCAGAAGGAAACAAGCCGAAGAGCTCCACTTCGCTGCCATCTGGTCGTCTTCAACCTTGGCACCCGTCGGACGCCGCTCATCGATTCACGCGCTAGAGGTCGCCCCCGAGCCCGCTGAACCGCTCTCCGACCTCACTGTGAGCGCCTCTGTTGATTCCCCCTAACCTCGTGACCCTTTGTTTGCCGTACCCGTCGTTTCACGATGCCCGTAGCTCACCGCCGCACGTGCTCGTCGCCGACATCCTCCGATGACCATTTGTTCATGCCAAGGTGCCCGCTGTCGGATGTGGGGTTCCGGCAAACCATTAAGGTTCGAACACTGGGGTGCGCACGGAGTCTTTCCTTTCCACCAATCAATGCCCTAGCTCACTAAGATCTTGCGGACGAACTCGACGAACTCAACACAGAAAGACACAAGATTTATACTGGTCCGGGCCACCGTTGTGGTGTAATACCCAACTCCAGTGTGGTGGTGGATTGCCTCTAGGGCTGATGATGAATAGTACAAGGGAAGAACAGCCTCCTGAGGTTGAGGTGTTCTTGAGCTCGGCGAGCTTGTGTGTGTGTGGGTGGCTAGTCCTATTTATACTGGCCCTGGTCCTCTTCCCAAATATCGAGCAGGAAGGGAGCCAACAATGGCGGGGTAATTCAAAGGGGGACAACTAGTACAAGGTACCCTGACCAAAGTGGTCTTCGCCTACCAAAGGCTCTGGTGGTGACGCCGTCTTGGGCTCCATGATGACCTCCGGCTTGTCGTCCTCGTGGTCTTGGTCTCGTTGCACCAATATAGCAACCTTTGCATGATGCCTCGGTACTCTTTGCCTGTGCTTGCCTCCTTAGCACTAAAGAGGAAACAAGGATGATGCGCGCGCTGGCGCCTGCGTGGCACCCACCTGGTGCCGTGCGTCATGGCTCACGTCACGAGGGTCTCATGAGGTTTGCCCCACCTTCATATCTCCGCTCCTCGTGAGCCTGCCTAGCTAGGCTACTCCCGATGAGATCTTGCGTCGTCCGCCTCGCGAGGCTTGGACCCTCGCGAGTGTCTTGGATGCTTTGTTGGTGAAGATGGGACGTATGGCCTGCTGGCTCAGCCACGCCGCAGGCAGGCAAGTCTAGGGACCCCCATTCCCAGAACGCCGACAGTAGCCCCCAGGCCCAAGGCACGCTCGGGCTTGGCTTCGCGGCAAAGACAAGGGCCAAGTACGGAGCACCGCAGGCCCCCAAAGCCTGCGGCCTCGATTGACGCGTGGCGGTTGATTGGACGTGGGCGTCTCCGCTTCCCCATGCTGCCTCGACAACTGCATGACTTGACAAGTCCCTGCAACATGCAAGGAAAACCATCATTACCTGTGATCGTCGGGGACGCCGGTTGGCCTTCTCCTGCTATAAATGGGGAGGGGCGGAGCCCCCGTTACCCATCTCTTCCTTGCTTGCTTCTTCCTCCTCGCTCCACTGCTGTCAACAATGGCGCCCATCAGAAAGTTTTCTGCTTAAGAGAAAGGAAAAGCTCCCCGTGATGATCCGGGGCCTCTTCGGCCGAATAAGAGGTCGATCCATCGCTGTGACGAGGCGGCGATGCAGGTGGTGTCGAGGCCTTGGTGCGAGCGGCCTCCTCCAGGGTACCCGCTGCCCTTGTACGCCTAAGCTGAGGGCTCGGGAGAACGGAGTGACGAGCAGCGCCGCCCCGCCGCACCCAGGGTCGCCACGCCACGGCGACGCATGCCGTCGCCCCTGGGGTCCACGCCGTGGACTCCCCGCGCGAGTTGGTGCTGTGGGCGCCGATGCCCCCGAGCTCCTGGATCCGCTTTCCGCGGTTCTTCTCCGACGTGATGCCACCGAGTGGGCCTTTCGAGCTCTGGCTGTAGCACGCCGACTGCAGCGCTCCAGCGACCGGAGCGGAGATCGAAGAGGTCCCGATCGGCAAGATCTTCATGACGCGCAGCTGGGGGGAGATTGCGCGGGTCTGCCGTGCGAGGGGCGCCCTCGCGATCCACTTTGAGTATGACGGCATCTCCACTCTCTTCTTCGAGGTCTTTGATGTCGAGGGCCACCGCCTGGAGTGCTTCCCTGGAGAGGAGCGCGAGGCTGATGCGCACCCCGCTCGCGACCAATCCAGCAGCAGCAGCCCTTGGGAGTCCAGCAGCTCTCTTGAGCTTTATGAGACTCCGGAGACAAGCGACGACAGCTACGTGCCCCCGAGATCTTGCCGCGCTCGGAGCAGGACTGCAGCGTCCGGACGCTTCTGATCTGGATGGGGTTGGCGTCGGCCTCCCGTGGCCCACTGTTGATGATGGCATCCACCACGGGAGGACGTAGATGAGATTCCCCTTAGTATCAGCTTTTGTTTCTTGCAATGAACCATGAATTACCCCGTGGGGGCATGTAAGGGTTCGTAATGTCTTTTGTGCTTATCTTCCCTGTTATGAGAATTTGGTGAACGCATGTCCTGTTAAGGCTCGATCCCCCTTTCTTCCCTCATGATAGCTTGTTGCTCTATGCCGACAGGTCCCAGTCCCCAAGTAGGCTACAGCCGTCGCTGGTATGCCAGGTCGCGTGCCGTGGTCAAGGCCAGGAGGTGTGCTGCCCGAGGTCCAGTAAGAGCCCCTGAGGCGCGATGCTCAGGAGGTCCACCGTAGCGCTCAAGCAGCCATGGTAAGGCGAGAAAGGGAGTTGACGTGGCCACAACGGGGCTGCGGTAAGGCGTGAGTGACCATTAGGCCCAAACATTTAGCCAATTCGAGTGCAGGACTTATCTCATTGAACTTGTGGCGACTCCTGACGTTGCACTAGGGCTGCGCGCCCATTTTGTGCGGCATAGCTAGGCCAACCCATACGAGTTTCCCTCCCCTCATGCTCTCCTTAGTGCTCTACGTCCTCAGGTCCCGGCCCTCGAGCGAGCTCAGCCGCCGCTGGTATGCCAGGTCGTGATGCCGTGGTCAAGGCTAGGGGGTGAGGGCTGGAGAGCCAGTAAGAGATCCCGTGTCGCGATGCTCAGGAGCCCCCCCCCCCTTTAACGTGCAAGTGAATTGCACGAGAGGAAAGGAGACTCGCGGTGCCGCCTGCTATTCTTCCCTCGTGATCCCTGCGAACAGGCACAAGAAGAAACACGGTTTTCCGTTACAGCTGTCAGCCTGCCTCTGGTTTCTCTGGATGAGGAGAAGGCACTGAGGGCCTAGTGAGGTGACGTGTGCGGGGCATGCCACGAGCTAGAGCTCGACCGCTTAGATTTGTCGGTGTGGCAGGGACAGACCCATGCACCAGCGTCGTGCCTGTGTGGAGGCCTCGGGGGGGACGATGATCGAGCAGGTGATAGCAGTCGACAGGTTAAGCATTGAGAGCAGATCAGGTTGGATAAATGTAGGAAGATGCATGCCACCGGGTCCGGTCAGAGTGGCTTGGGGATGATGCGGCCCGAGGGGCGCCCCCAACAAGGTAAGATGAAGACATAAGAAAAAGGGATACATGCCGCAGGGACGAACCCATGCGACCTGGGAATAATGCAGCCCGAGGGGCGCTCCTAGCTAAACGAGCTTGGAAAATGTCACCTGGTTCTGTAGACAAAGTAGAGTTGGTGCGTCTGAGGGCGTGCATTGAAGAAATGACCCCTCATGAGCCGCCGGAACCCTGAGCCTCGGGAGGCTCTGGGGGCTCGAGAGGTTCCCTGAAGACCGTTTCCATCTCCTCTAGAACGGCGTGGTACCTGGCTTCCTGAGCCGCCAGGACACGTCGCATGTTGTGCTGATAGGCCGACGCCACACCCGGCAAACCAAAGGGCATTCGAACGTAGCTGTGCGGCGGGCCCTCGCAGCGGCCCACACGCGAAGGCCGGAATGCTCCTGAGATGCGGCCTTGTTGAGCCCTGGGACGTCAATGCAGACGCGCAGCCCAGCATCCTCGCCAGGATGCGGAGCTGCACCTTGTGGGCGGCCGTTGCCGCACATGGCTCTTGCTTCTTGCAGTTCCTGGATGGTCTTGGTGATGAACTCCTGAGCGGTGGGCGCTCCTTGTCATGTGCTCTCTTGAGGGTCACGTGCCGCGAAGCATGCTTCCAAGTGGTGCCCGAGCGCCTCCCTCATGAGGTTGGCAAGGTCTAAGGCCCTCCAGAAGAGAGCCCCCGAGCCCTGCCTGAGGAGGGCGCCAGGCTCGCCTTCCTATGCGACAGAGGGAGGCGCCGCTGGAGCGGGTGACGATCCTGACGTGGCTCCTGCCGCGACGCCATCCTCCTGAGGTCCTGCACGGCACGGCTTCTTCTTCTTGGGGACGGTCTCCAGAGGGCCTTCATTTCTACTGTCGGGGTCGTTGATTGCTGCGGCTTGAAAGGCGCGCTCGAGGGAGCACACCGCATCCCTCTCTTCACATGGGACCGTGATGATTCCTCCGCTTCCTGGCATCTTGAGAATGTTGTAGCCGTGATGAGTGACTGCCATGAACTAGGCCAGGGATGGATACCCAAGGATGGCATTGTATGGCAGGCGGATGTGCGCGTCGTCGAAGTCGATGAGCTCGGTGCGGTAGTTCTTGCGCTCCTCAAAGTTGACAGGCAGGCGGACCTGCCCTATCAGCGTGGTGGAGCCGTCGGTCACTCCTGAGAAAGGCTTGGTGGGCTGGAGCTGCTCATATGGCACTTGGAGGTTTGTCGAATGTGTTGACGGACATGACGTTGAGCCCTGCGCCGCCGTCGATGAGGGTCTTGGTGACCTGCACATTGCTGATGACCGGGGAACACAGCATGGGGAGGGTGCTAGCGGTAGCCGCGCACTTGAGTTGATCCACCGAGTTGAAGGTGATGGCGCATTAGGACCACTTGAGAGGGCGCGTCGCCTTGAGCTTGGGGAGTGCCACATTCACCTCACGAGCAAACTTCTTGAAGACACGCTGGGAGGCTAGGGCCTGGGCGCCGCCCAAGATGCAGGCGACTACGCGCGGCTCCTGGAAGCCCCCAGCCCCCTCGTCCTGGTGGTGGTCGTCGTTCCTTCTTGGTGGCGGCAGCGGGGGAAGACCGGCGTTGCCCTGGGGGCGATCTTCACGAGGCGGGTCCCTCCAGACGCCCTCACGAGGCTGGTCCTGCCAGCGGTCGTCGCGAGGTCGGTCGCGCCACTCCTCGCGCGGGCCTCGGTCGTCCCAGCGTCCGCCTCCACGTCCTCCTCCGCGGCTGTAGCCCCGGTCACTGTGCTCGGGGCGTCGATCGTAGTGTCCTTCTCGAATGGCTCTGAGCTCTTGACAGTCACTGGTGTTGTGGGTGTTCAGGTTGTGGACGACGTAGAAAGGTCGGCCGTCCTTGGATGACTCGGGCTTATCTCTGCCCCGCTTGACGTCGAGCTTCGCTGCGAGCATAGTTACCTCCTTGCGCTTCACGTCCTTGGCCTTGGCCTTCTTCTCCTCTGCGCCCACGGCTGGCAGCTCAAGGAGAGAGAGGCGCCCCTCCTCAGCTCTTGCGCACCTGTTTGCTAGGTTGAACAGCTCCTGAGATGTGCAGAGCTCCTCGTGGATGGCGAGCTCTTCCTTCATCTTGACATCGTGGACGCCGTCGGAAAACGAGAAGATGATGGCCTCGTCCGTGACCTTGGGGATCTTGAGGCGGGTGTTGTTGAAGCGCTGGATGTACTTCTGGAGGGTCTCTCCCGGTTGCTACCTGATGCGGCGTAGATCACCCGCGGCCGGAGGGCGGCCGCGAGTGCCGTGGAAGTTGGCGATGAAGCGGTTGCGCATCTCGTCCCAGGAGGAGATCGAGCCGTGCTGCAGATTCAGGAGCCAGGAGCGAGTGCCATCCTTGAGAGCCATGGGAAACCAATTCGCCAAGGCCTTTTCATCGCTGTTGGCCACTTCGATGCTTAGCTCATAGAGCTGCAGGAACTCCACGAGGTCGGCGGTACCGTCGTAGCGAGGAGGCAGATCCGGTTTGAACTTGCCCGGTCAGACGACGCTACACAGCTCGGGAGTGATGGCGCTGCAGCCAGCCGTGGTAGCCGGGGCCCGCTTCGGAAGTGGAGCTTGGTCTTGACGAGGTGCGCGCTGCGCCGCTGCGGGTGGTGCGCGGTCTTGACGAGGTGGCGTGGGGAGCGCAGGTGCAGCTTCTCGTGCCCGCGGAATTTCTTGGCAGCTTCTCTCTTCGCGCGCGGGCGCCGGGCACAGCGGATCACGTCGCGGAGCCCCACGCCTTGGTGCCAAGGCGACGTCTTGGGACTGAGGTGGTGGAGGCGCGCCATGAGCCCCGTCACCCGCGGCTGGTTGTGGGGGAGGAAGAGAGTGGGACAGCGCTGGAGAGCCCCCCGCGGCGCGGACGAGCTCGGTGACGTGCTCGAGCCACTCCTTGTAGAGGTCGTCAATGGGGTGATAGCACAGGAGCTCGTTCACTGTGAGGAGCACGGCCCGTGCCTCCATGGTAGCGCGGTGCGCGTGAGACAAAGATCCGGTAGGGGTCAATGATGGAGTGGCGGTGCGGCCGTCCGCCGCACTGAAGGATGCAGCGAGGACGCCTGCTGCTCGTTCCCCACCGGGCCGGTGGCAGCGTTGGTGGCGGGGGATCGAGTACGACAATGTGGCCCGCCGACGGGAGCCGTCTGAGTGACGCGGGCTGTCCGGGCAGCCCGACGCTCAGCTCGAGCACGGCGTGCGTCCGCCATGGAGACGACGGAGCGATGGAGCGATGAACTGATGGAAGGGAAGTTACATCACCCCCTACCTGGTGCGCCAAATGTCGGATGTGGGGTTCTGGCAAACCCTTAAGGTTCGAACACTGGGGTGCGCGTGGAGTCTTTCCTTTCCACCAATCAACGCCCTAGCTCACTAAGATCTCGCGGACGAACTCGACGAACTCAACACAGGAAGACACAAGATTTATACTGGTTCGGTCCACCGTTGTGGTGTAATACCCTACTCCAGTGTGGTGGTGTTGGATTGCCTCTAGGACTGATGATGAACAGTACAAGGGAAGAACAGCCTCCTGAGGTTGAGGTGTTCTTGAGCTCGGTGAGCTTGTGTGTGTGGGTGGACTGAATGATCCGGCCTCCTCTAAGGTGGTGGCTAGTCCTATTTATACTGGCCCTGGTCCTCTTCCCAAATATCGAGCGGGAAGGGAGCCAACAATGGCGGGCTAATTCAAAGGGGGACAACTAGTACAAGCTACTGTGACAAAAGTGGTCTTCACCTGCCAAAGGCTCTGGTGGTGACGCCGTCTTGGGCTCCACGATGACCTCCATCTTGCCGTCGTGCTGGACTTGGTCTCGTGGCACCAATATAGCAAACTTTTCCTGATGCCTCGGTACTCTTCGCCTGCGCTTGCCTCCTTAGCACCAAAGAGGAAACAAGGACGCTGCGCATGCTGGCGCCCGCCTAGTGCCGTGTGTCATGGCTCACGTCACGAGGGTCTCGTGAGGTTTGCCCTGCCTTGATATCTTCGCTCCTCGTGAGCCTACCTAGCTAGGCTACTCCTGAGGATGTCTTGCGTCGTCTGCCTCGTGAGGCTTGGACCCTCGCGAGGGTCTTGGATGCTTGGTTGGTGAAGATGGGCCGTACTGCCTGCTGGCTCAGCCACGCCGTGGGCCGCAGGTAGGCAAGTCTGGGGACCCCCGTTCCCAGAACGCCGACACCCGCTAGCCTCTCTAGGGCCCGCAGGCCACTTCGGGCATGCTAACCCGCCCGAGCACCCGCTCTAGGGCCGTCGCCCCACCTGACCGAGCTTCGGTCGCCGCCGACGCCGCTGTCGTCTTTGCAGACCACCCTAGCACCTCCCACCACCACCACCTGATGCGCCGCACCGCCAGCTCGCCGTAGCCGCAAACCACGCGCGAAACGGTGCTCTGTAGCGCCGTCCCGACCAACATCGGCGAGCCACCGCCGCGGGATTTGGTCACCGGCGGCAAAAACGACGTTCGCTGACGTGGCACTAGCTCAATTAGCGCCTAATTAACCCCCCCTCTCACTAACAGCGGGCCCCAGGCCTGGTCAAAACCCAGTCAGCGCTGGGATTGACCGGGATTAGCCCTGTGTCGCTGACGTGTGGCCCCCACACGTAAGGTTTGACCTGGGTCAACCCAGTTGACTGCTGACGCATGCATGACGCAGTGCTGGTGCAATTACTGATTTTCTGGTTTTAAGAATAATCAGGAAATTCCAGAAAATATCCAAAACTTCTAAAAATCATAGAAAATTAACCGTAACTCCAAATGAAAAGATTTATATATGTAAAATGATCAAAAAATCCAATCTATCCATTTGTACTTGTTTCATGCATGCTTAAACAACCTAACCTTGCTAGTTAGCTCAAAACATGTTAATGCACTTTATGAACCCATATCTTGAGTTTGCATTTGAATCCTTGATTCAAATGAGCTCAAACCACCCTGGTTGTAGTTGCACTAGCCCAACACACTCATATTGCCATGTCACATTCATGCATCATATTGTTGCATTGCATTGATTGTGTCCTTCTCTGTTTGCCGGTAACCGTCCCCTCTAAGTCGGCAATGTTCCCGACGACATGATCGATGACACCGATGAAGAACTATATTATCTTCAGAAGTGACAGGCAAGCAAACCCCCTTGTTCATTCCGATAGAATCCCACTCTCTCGCTTCTGCTCTCTTTTACTGCATTAGGACAACAATGATTCAACTGTTACTTGTTGCGGTAGTTGAACCCCTTCCCTCTGCATGACATGTCATTGCCACAGTAAATAGATGAAACCCACTAGCATGAGTAGGAGTTGTTTGAGCCCTGATGTGCCTACTCATTCATGCTTGTTTGTCATGCGTGCTATTGCTTAGAGTTGTGTCAGGTCTGATTCATTGGGGATGAATTGGAAAGTTGTGAACATGTCCTATTGTGTGTGAGCTAAGTGTGTTCAACACGATTTGGTAAAGGTATTGATGAGAGGCCATGTAGGAGTACATGGTGGGTTATTTCATTGGAACCGTCCTTAAGCACCGAGATCTGTATGTGTGATTTGAGAACCAGCTACAACCATGCATTGAACCCGAAACCAATGGACCCTCTCGGCTTCTTAACCACCCTAGTCCTCTGTCCAGGAGTTGTAGCTAGTTTCTGGTGTTTATAGGATATGTGTTGGCGGCCGTGCATAGCGCTGACCCTAGGCGTGACCGGGTATGCTGGGTGCCCGTTTGGTGTCTCGGAACCCTGTACACATCGTTCGGGCCGTATGTGGAAACCTCGGCCGGACTCCCTACGGATGGAACCTAGATATGCGATAAACCTGGACTATAGACTTGAGTGTTTAGGTAGGCCGTGGCCGACACCCTCGTTGGGCTTCCGCTTGAAGGTTGCCGAGTACATGTCGTGTAAACGGCAGTAAGTGGTGAGAGCGTGTGTGAAGAAGTACACCCCTGCAGGGTTAACATCATCTATTCAAATAGCCGCGTCCGCTGTAAAGGACTGCTTGGTTGCCTATACAGTTCATAGACAAGTGAAAGTGGATACTCTAAAATACGCAAGATAAGCATGAGTGCTATGGATGACGTTCTCATAGGGAGACGGGAGCGGATCCATAGTGGTGTATTGATATGGTGAATATGTGGACTCGTTTGCGCCACCTCAAAAGAGTTACTTGCAGCAGTAGTTCAGGTTAGCCACTGAGTCAAAGCAAGCTTGCTGCAGTTAAACTCCACCATCCGTTTGTTGATAATGATGCATATGTAGTTAGTTCTGATGTAAGATTTGCTGGGTATATTGGTACTCATGTTTGCTTAATTTATGTTTTTGCAGAGAGACTTCAGTCTCGCCAGTAGTTCCGTGTGTGTAACGCCCCGAGACCGTTGTGCCAGGTGTCCTCCAGTTATTCGCCGTTATTGCCTTATCTTTTGCTAGCGTGTCGCATCTTGTCATGCCATCATGTGCATTGCATCATCATGTTTTCGAAACTTGCATTAGTCCGGGTTCCCCTAGTTCTATCCGTTGTCTGTTCTGAGCCCAGACACACTTGGACGCGCCCGCAGCATGTCCGAAATAGTATTTTATCAGTGGCCGAAAAATGTTCTCGGAATGGGTTGAAAGTTGGCATGTGGTGTTGTTATGTTGTAGGTAGGTCGCCTGCCAAGTTTCATCGCATTCGAAGTTTGTTTGATAGCCCAACGGATAACTATAGCGACATTATAGTCGGTCTAACGTCGGACGTTTTCGGTCTCCGGAAACAGATGTCGGGCCCTCTCTCTCTCTTCTCCCCCTCGCAGTCTCGCCACAGCCCACCTAGTCCATCCTCCTTCCCCTCTCCGCTTCCGGAGTTGTCCGATGCGACCGCACGGTCTGAAACCCTCTCTGCATAGTGCATCGAACCCCTCATGTGCGCGTCCGAAATTGTCCCGGACCCGACCCGGATCATCCCCAAACGTCTACAAAACGCCACCGTTTTCTTATTTGGACTTCCTAGCTATTTTATTCACGATCCTTCGATTGCGATCGGAGGGACGATATACCCCTAAGTCAACCCACCTACTATATATAGCTAATCTAACCCTAGACCAAATCCCAAATTTCTAGGGATCCATCCCACCGCCGCCACTCTCTTCATCGGATTCCACACCGAATCAGCAGCATCCCCTCCCGATCCAAAATTCCTCCCACTCTCGTTTTCCCCAACGAGCCAATCACCACAGCCCCGCCTGACCAACCCCTTGTCCCCGTACGCCGTCCTCCGTGCTCGATCTGGATGCCCGAAGCTCCCGCGCGCTTCCCTGCCCGAGTCGCCAGGCCAGACTCCCTCGCCCTCCTCCCTGGCTCTCCCTTTCTTCATCCTTTTCTCTCTCTCACTTCCCGATCTCTCTCTGTTTTGAGCAGAGCACTCCGCCGCCAAGGACGCCAAGTCTCGCCCCGTGCTCGGCATGTCTTGAGCCACCCGATGTCTTCCTCCTCGTCGACGCTGCTCTGGCGAGCAGTACCAGGACGCCGCCGCCCGCGCTCCCTCTGCCTCGCGCCACGCTCCGTCGTTTCCCGCAGCAGACCCTCGTCCGCATCGCCGGGACCGCTCTAAGGCCATCGTTGTCCTCTACTCAGGAACGAGCTCCATCCGCCGCAGCGCCCTGCATCGTCCGAAGCCGCCCCTGTGCTCCCGTCGAACCTGCAGTCGACACCTCGTTCTACAGCCATGGCGCCGCCGGCCTCTCTCGCGCCGCTGTGCCTCCTCTTCATCAAACCATAAGAGAACGACATGGCCGCTGTCGTAGTTCCATCCGCAGCCGGATCTGGTGCCGCCGCACCTGCAGGTCGTCACCTTGACAAGCTCCGCCGCCTGACCTCGGAACAGCCAGGTCCGGCCGGCCTCCGTCAGCTTCGCCGTGTGCCAAGTACGTCGCCGTCGTCCGAAGCCTCGCTGCCGGCCTCTACTTCTTCTGATTCGAGCGCGAGGAAGAGCAAGGCGTGCCCCTCGTTGACCCTCTGGTTCGACGACCGAGCCAACACACGCGTCGAACTGTGTCCTGTCGCGTGGGCCGCTTCCTGCGCCCTCCTGGCCTCGTCCCGATTCCAGGCCCAGCTCCCCGTCGGCCCTCCTCTGCGTTGCCGCTTTTTTTTCATAATGCTGGGCCAGTTCAGTTTCAGCCCAGTGGATGTTTTTTTGGTTCTGCGAATTTAGCTATTTTCCAGGGTTTTGCAGTTTTACAGAAAACCCCCTAGCCTTCATGCATTTAATATCTCACAAACTAAGCATCACATGTAAAAACTTTGTATATGAAACTTGCTTAGTTTTTCATCTAGTTTCATAATATGTCTTTTTCATCCATGTTTAAAATGTTTAATATGCTGTTTGTTTAAATTTGCTTAATTAACTTGCTAAAATGGTTTCATTCATAACTAAATAACCGTAACTCGGAATTTAATAAACTTTATATGTAAATGGGGTAGAAAAATGCCTAGTTTAACATGGTGGCATCACTTTGCATGTTTAACAACTCTAAAATTGTGTTTAGGGCAGAACAGTACCAAACCTAATATATGCATATGGGGATTTACCAGAATTGTTGTTCGTTGCTTCCGGCTTTATTTAACCTTGACTAGATAGGTAGTTTTACTTTGCTTCACCCTCTTGCCATGTTTAACAACATTGAATATTGTTGGGTACATAAACGAGATCGAACTAAATAACTCGAATGTGGTGTTTTCTTCAATATGAGCTCCACTTAATTGTAGTGTTGTTTGTTGCACTTTGCCATGCCATGTTTCATTAAACCGGACATTCATTATACTTGGTTGTGCATCATGTCATGCTTATGTGGTAGTTGTTTACCATGTTGTTTGCTTCTTTCTGGTGTGCTTCTTCGGGTTGGTTCTGATAACGTCGCGTTTGTGAGGATCTGATCGACAACGTCCGTTTGTCTTCTTCATGGACTCGTTCTTCTTCCTTGCGGGATTTCAGGCAAGATGACCATACCCTTGAAATCACTTATATCTTTGCTTGCTAGTTGCTCGCTCTTTTGCTATGCCTATGCTGTGATACCTACCACTTGCTTATCATGTCTCCCATATTGTTAAGCCAAGCCTCTAACCCGCCTTGTCCTAGCAAACCGTTGTTTGGCTATGTTACCGCTTTGCTCAGCCCCTCTTATAGCATTGTTAGTTGCAGGTGAAGATTGGAGCTTGTTCCATGTTTGGAACATGGATATTATTGTTGGGATATCACAATATCTCTTATTTAATTAATGCATCTATATACTTGGTAAAGGGTGGAAGGCTCGGCCTTATGCCTGGTGTTTTGTTCCACTCTTGCTGCCCTAGTTTACGTCATATCGGTGTTATGTTCCCGGATTTTGCGTTCCTTATGCGGTTGGGTTATAATGGGAACCCCTTGACAGTTCGCCTTGAATAAAAGTCCTCCAGCAATGCCCAACATTGGTTTTACCATTTGCCACCAAGCCTTTTCTTTCCCTTGGGTTCTGCAGACTCAAGGGTCATCTTTATTTAAACCCCCCTGGGCCAGTGCTCCTCTGAGTGTTGGTCCGAAATGGGCAGCCTACGGGGCCACCTCGGGGCAACTCGAGGGTTGGTTTTACTCGTAGCTTGACCTATCTGAGTGTGCCCTGAGAACGAGATATGTGCAGCTCCTATCGGGATTTTTTGGCACATTCGGACGGTGTTGCTGGACTTGTTTTACCATTGTCGAGGATGTCTTGCAACCAGGATGCCGAGCCTGATCGGATTGTCTTGGGAGAAGGAATATCCTTCGTTGATCGTGAGAGCTTGTGATGGGCTAAGTTGGGACACCCCTGCAGGGTTTTGAACTTTCAAAAGCCATGCCCGCGGTTATGGGCAGATGGGAATTTGTTAATGTCCGGTTGTAGAAAACCTGAAGTTTATCTTAATTAAAATACATCAACCGTGTGTGTAGCCACGATGGTCTCTTTCCGACGGAGTTCGGGAAGTGAACACGGTGTTGGAGTTATGCTTGACGTAGGTTGTTCTAGGATCACTTCTTGATTATACTTTCTCGACTGCGCTTGTCCTTCTCTTCTCGCTCTCATTTGCGTATGTTAGCCACCATATATGCTAGTCGCTTGCTGCAGCTCCACCTCATAACTTTTACCCTTCCTATAAGCTTAAATAGTCTTGATCACGAGGGTGTGAGATTGTCGAGTCCCCGTGACTCATAGATACTTCCAAAACCAGTTTGCAGGTGCCGATGTTACCGAGCAGGTGACGCAACAAAGCTCAAGGAGGAGCTCGTTGAAGATCTTGTCCTTTGTGTCGTTTCGTTCTAATTGATCAGTAGTGGAGCCCAGTTGGGGCCGATCGGGGATCTGTGTAGCATTTGGGGTAGTCTTCTTTTATTTTGGTTCTGTAGTCGGACCCTGATTGTATGTGGATGATGTAATGCTTTATTCATGTATTGTGTGAAGTGGCGAGTGTAAGCCAACTATGTATCTTTTCCCTTATGTATTACATGGGTTGTGTGAAGATTACCTCACTTGCGACATTGCTTTCAATGTGGTTATGCCTCTAAGTCGTGCTTTGACACGTGGGAGATATAGCCGCATCGAGGGCGTTACAAGTTGGTAATCAGAGCCTTCCCCGACCTTAGGATCCCCCTGCTTGACCGAATCGTTGGCGTTGTTGAGTCTAGAAAAATGTTTTGAGTCATTTAGGATTATATATATCGGAGAGTTAGGAATTCTTTTTACTCCTCAGTCCCTTCGTCGCTCTGGTGAGGCATTGTCACATCCCTAGCTTCTGGCTTTTCACTAGGCTAGTTTCATGTGTGCATCATGTTTAAATTTTTGCCTAAACTTGAAATGGGGATGTTCAAACCCTAGCACCAAATGAAATCCAACTAGGATCACAATGAAATATTCTCAATGATCCCAAAATGCCCTTTGGAAATGTTCATCATTTCTGATAAAGGTAAAACCCTCTGCCCAAAAATGATAAACATCTTTCTAGGTCATTTCTGGATTTTTGAATTAATTCTTATTGTAATTGAATTGGGGCATTTAGATCCTATAAATATTTTAAATGCTCTAATAATTTTGAAACTAGTTGAGGGCTGTTGGGAATAATTTAAATAGTGCCCGCAGACTAAGGCATAGCCTAGTGGTGGGAAGGGGCTGATGCCTTCCCACCCACCCAGGTTCAAGGCATGGTACTTGCAATTTGGGTTTGTTGCACCAATTATACTGTATGGGGTTCCCTTACAGTCTTTCTGTCAAAAAAAAATTCAATAGTGCCCACAAATATTTTCAGGATTTTTGGAAATGCTTTGGCATTTTTAATAAAGACAAAACAATTGCAGAAAATAGAAAACAGAAACAATTAATAAAAGAGAGAGGAGAAAGGAACCTACCTGGCCCACTTACCTGTAGCCGACCCAGCTTGACCGGCCCAGCCCACCCGCAGCAGCCAGTCACCCCTTACCTCGCGCCAGAATGCAGGGGCGTGTGCTCGCCGCGCGCCGGCCACGCGCCGGCCACCTCCTGCCTCCCTGCATGTCTCCCCGTCGCCCTGAGGACGCCACGCGATCCCCCGACTCTCTCTCGCTCTCTCTCGTCCCCATCCTCTCCCCTGGCTCTCTCCCTCGCACGCACCGAACGCAGCTGCCGCCGCCGCTCACCGTTGCCGCACCCAGAGCCTCCCCCTCGGCCCCTCGACGTGCCCAGTAGCTCCGCTACCTCGTTCTCGACCTCCTCGCCAAGACAAGCGACGCCGGACGCCGCCAGACGCCCTCACCGCCGTCTTCTTCAACCTCGGGCCACCGAGATCACTGGCGACAGTGCGCCCGCTCTGACGCTTCCCCGAGCTCGCTGAGGCCACTGAACGAACCGCTGTGAGCTCCTGCTCCTCCCTATATGCTCGCCCCCTCCGTTCCCAACCTCTAGCCGTCGTTCCACAAGTGCCCAAAGCTCGCCGCCGATGGCCATGTCGCTGTCATGGCTACAAACGTCGTAGGTTGCCCCTGAGCACGTCATCGTGCTCGTGCTGCTCCCAGGAGGGCGTAGATCCCCTTAGCTGACCTCGCCGTACCCTGCAGCCCCGCGCCCGCATCAACCCGAGCTCCGGCCGCCGCCTCGCTCGTCGCCGGTGTCTCTGCAGGCCACCCCAGCTCCGACCGCCTCCACCGTTGGATGCGCCACCCTGCTAGCTCCCCGTAGATGCTTCCCGTGCACCAAACCGGCCCCCGTAGCGAAATCCCGAAGCCCTCCGCCGCGTTTTAGTCGCCGTCGGCGGAACTCCGGCGAAGCCAACATGGCGCTGTCATTAGCCACTAATGACCCCACTAAACTAACCCCTAGGCCACTGACTCATGGGCCCCATGCCCTAATTAACATAGATTACATTTTCTGTTTAGTTTTAACTAACCTCAGTGGGCCCACGTGTCAGCTTTGACCAAGTTGACGTGGATGTTGACTGGGCCCACATGTCTGTGACCCTAACCAGCCCTAAGACACTGACTATTGGGTCCCATGCGTCAGGTTTGACCTGGGTCAACCCAGTTGACCTGCTGACGCAATGCTGTTGTCATGCTGACGCAGTAATGGTTTCTAGATTTAAAATAATTCAGAAAATTCCAGAAATTTAGCAAAACTTCTAAAAATCATAGAAAATCAACCGTAGCTCCAAATAAAATAAATTATATATGAAAAATTATCAAAAAAATTCAAGGAATCTATCTATACCATTTTCATGCATGTTAGAACAACTTAAGGCCACTGTTTAGGACAAATTAAATGAATGCTTTTTAAATAACCACATGTGGAGCTTGAATTTGAACTTTGGGTTCAAACCAACTTCATTTAATTGTCTTGCTAGTTGCATTAGATCAATCAACAACATATCGCCATGTCATTGTCATGCATCATGTTGTGCGTTGCATTGATTGTGTTCCTTCTCTGTTGCCGGTGGTTGTCCCCTCTCGATAGACGTTGTACCGACGCTGTGATCGTTGACACTGATGAAGACCCAATGATATCTTCAAAAATGCCAGGCAAGCAAAACCCCCTTGTTCATTCCGATACAATCCCACTCTCTCGCTCATGCTCTCTTTTACTGCATTAGGACAACAACGATTCAACTGTTACATGCTGCGGTAGTTGAACCCCTTTCCTCTGCATGACCTGTCATTGCCACAGTAAATAGACGAAACCCACTAGCATGGGTAGGAGTTGTTTGAGCCCTGATGTGCCTACTCATTCATGTTTGTTTGTCATGCCTGCTACTCCTTAGAGTTGAGTCAGGTCTGATTTATCGGGGATGAATCGGAGGTGTGTAAACATGTCCTACTGTTGAGAGCTAAGTGTGTGAACACAATTTGGTAAAGGTAGCGGTGAGAGGCCATGTAGGAGTACATGGTGGGTTGTCTCATTGAAGCCGTCCTCAGGAACTGAGTTCTGTGTTTGTGATCCATGAAACAGTTACTACCACGCATTGGGCCCGAAACCAATGGACCCTCTCGGCTTCTTGATCACCCTTGCCCTCTGTCCAGGAGTTGCAACTAGTTTCTGGTGTTTATAGGATATGTGTTGGCGGCCGTGCGTAGCGCTGACCCTAGGGGTGGGCTATGATGTGGTAGATACACTGTGGCCGAGCATGCCGGGTGCCCGTTTGGTGTCTCGGAACCCTGTACACATCGTCCGGGGCTGTATGTGGAAACCTCGGCCGGACTCCCTGCGGATGGAACCTGGATAGGCGATAAACCTGGACTAGAGACTTGAGTGTTTAGGTAGGCCGTGGCCGACACCCTCGTTGGGCTTCCGCTTGAAGGTTGCCGAGTACATGTCATGTAAACGGCGGTAAGTTGTGAGAGCGTGTGTGAAGAAGTACACCCCTGCAGGGTTAACATCATCTATTCGAATAGCCGTGTACGCGGTAATGGACTTCTGGGTTGCCTATAACAGTTCTTAGACATGTGAAAGAGGATACTCTAAAACTCGCAAGATAAGTGTGAGTGCTATGGATGGCCTTCCCGTAGGGAGAGGGGAGCGGATCCATAGTGGTGTATTGAATGGTGAACATGTGGACTCGTGTGCGCCACCTCAAAAGAGTTGCTTGCAGTCGTAGTTCAGGTTAGCCACTGAGTCAAAGCTGGCTTGCTGCAGTTAAACTCCACCCTCCCTATTGATATCGATGCATATGTAGCTAGTTCTGATGTAAGTCTTGCTGAGTACTTTTGTACTCACGTTTGCTTATTTTATGTTTTGCAGAGAGACGTCAGTCTCGCTAGTAGTTCCGTGTGGACTTCGACATTTAGCTTGATACCTCAGCTATGATCTTCTGCCCTCAGCAGGATCTGGTAGTTAGTCGGGCTTCTTAGCCTTTTTCATTTTGTAGATGTCTGTACTCAGACATGTTAAGCTTCCGTATGTGCTTTGATTTGTATGCTATGATTGTTGGGTTATGAGACTCATGTTTGTAATTTCTCGCTCCTCGGAGCCTAATGAATAAATATTTTGAGTCGTAGAGTTATGTTGTGATGCCATGTTGTATTTGCACATATCGAGCATATTGTGTGTATGATTGAAATGCTTGGTATGTGTGGGATCCGACAATCTAGTTGTTTATCCTTGGCAGCCTCTCTTATGGGGAAATGTAGTCTAGTGCTTCCATGAGCCATAGTAGTCCGCTACAGCCCGGTTCACCCAAGTCCTGTTAGCCCAGCACTACTTCTCAGGGCACTTGACTGGCCGGCATGTGTTTCACTTCATTCCTGTGTTTGTCCCTTCGGGGAAATGTCACGCGGTGGCATCCGGAGTCCTGCCTAGCCTGCTACAGCCTGGGTTCCCGGAGTCCTGTTAGCCCAGTGCTACAGCCCGGATTCACACACTGCTGACCGACATGCTCGATGTGATTCATGTATGCCTGTCCCCATAGGTTGGTGCCGCTTTGGGTTCACTACTAGCCATGTCGGCCCGGGTTCTCTGTCATATGGATGCTAGCGACACTATCATATACGTGAGCCAAAAGGCACAAACGGTCCCGGGCCATGGTAAGGCGACACCCGTGGGAATACCGCGCGTGAGGCCGCAAAGTGATATGAGGTGTTACCGGCTAGATCGATGCGACTTGGAATCGGGGTCCTGATAGCTTTGGTATCAGAGCCTGACTGCCTGTAGGATTACCAAGCCAGACTGGTCGAAGTTGAGTCTAGAAATGCTTTAGTTATATAAGGGAATTGATTGTGGGATGGAACGTAAGGCTCTTTTTACTCCTTATATCTCGTGCCCTCTGATCTGAGTCACCCTCTTCTCTTCTACGGGGATTAAGAACTAGGATTCTCATCTTTCTATCAGGATCACGTGTTACTAATCCGTAGACTCTTAAGATTGTTGGATTCAAGCCCAGTTCAGTCTCTACTACTTCTGTGTGTTCATATTTGGTCTTGAAACCTTGATATTGTTCTTTTGAGTGGTTATGCCACCATTTTGCAGGATGTCTCAAATCTTTTGAGCATTTACAGCCGTTATGCTGTCCAAGTCATCCCAGGTTTCTAAGTAGTCTGATGCATTTGCAAACCCCTTCCTCCTATTCTCGATGTTCCTTCGGGCCAGATTAAGCACACTACACGGTCTGTGAGGTACTCCGTTGCCTCAGCGTATATGTTGGAGCTACTATTGTGACTCTAGGTGTCTTATGAAACCATCTAGTAATCTATCCATGTTTTGTGTTCCCAGTGTGATGAATCTGGCCCCATTCTCGAAAGCATCCCGTGATGCCACTTAGTTGTAGGCATTCTACTCCTGGGTTTTTGAACCCGAGATTCACCCTACTTCATGTCGTTAGTATTTGCTAGTTCCCTTAAGATATTAGTAACCTTTGCGATAGTCCTCGAGGTCCGTGGTATTTCCTTCTTCCAAATACCATGAACCATTAAGGCAGAAGTTCTTTGAACCAAAAGATCACCATTAGAGTACTCCTGAGGAGTTCCCCATTCATAATTGTGATTCTGCCAGTTCTACCTTTCTGCATGGGTTATCCTGAAGAAAAATGTTGAACTCGTTCGACATACTAACCCATGAATCCACAACTCAAAATGTTATATCCTCCTTGAGTTGTCCATTCTCAGCTGTATTCCGACCATCATCTATAAATTGATAGTCAGGAATAGTTGTGCATTCGTGTTCATCGATGCCTATTATTCTTGTGGTCCGTCAAGCCATTCTATTTCAGAATGACTAGGAGAAACAAACTCCAGTACCTCATCCATATCCAGGATTGGGTCAAAGTAGTTGTGTTCTGCAGATCAAATGCCCATCCAGCCTTTGCTCTGTTCTACCCTGCAGTATTACCCCTTTTATGTCAGGATTGTCATGAGAATTGCACCATCTCTCATGAATTCTTGACGCAGTGATACTTCTTGCCATCATTTTTCATTCCTCGGTCCCGTGTTGTCGCAACCGGAATGCCGGCAAGTGAACCATGATGTGTGAAATCAATACTCCTAGCAACCGTGTTGCTCGGTAGTTAATGGACACTAATATCATTCTTAGCATGTTGGTTATTGAAACACTATTCTAGGATTGATCGTGCTACCTTGTCCTTATTTCCGGTGCACTCTTCAATCAATGAGTTAGGATTATTCAATCCCTTGCTTATTTATTCATATCGTCTTGCTCTGAAAAGCAAGATTGTTCTCGAGCTTAGTAACATATCGGTGGTTCATGATGTTCCGAATATCTTCTCGGAAGTATTACCAGGTTGTCACCTGACTGCTATGTTGAGTTCGTGATCATGCTGGTTTTTCCTCCAAACCACCCATTCTCCAAGAATCTGTGTTGGATACCCCTGAGCTAGTTGGTTAAGCTAAACAACAACTTGGAGAGTTGAAAGATAAAAGCTTGTCCGACTCAGTTCATTCCAAAGGGATATCTTGCGTGTGTGTGCGTGTGTGTTGGAGAAAGATGATATCTTCATCAATTGATCCTCGTGATCAATTGTCGGTGCTATTGTCTTACCCAAACTTTGATTTGAGTGTGGGCTATCATCAAATCAAATCAGAACCAACGATATTCGTAATGTTGTCCTACTCGTGGTTGATTCCTTGAGCATACATCATTATATTCTTTGGGTCTGACCAATGCTATCACCGTGTTCACTTAATTATGGATTTCCATTTATATGGAAACCTGGATGAATTGTTGTTCAGACCATCGACAACATCCATGTCCT